>NW_020799096.1:6952706-6976413 GCF_003259725.1 Athene cunicularia
AAGAGACAGCCCTTCTCCTTCCCCGTCTCCTCAGGCCGGCGCTTCCCTGGTTGGCCGGCTGCCCCCGGTCACCCCCGTGGACGCAGGCCGATGTTCCCCCCCCGCCTCCTCAAGGCGCGGGCGGCCCGACCCCCGCCGCCCTCAAATACGGGCCCCTTGCCCAAAGCACGCGAGTCCCTTCTCCCATCCATCCATCCATCCATCCATCCATCCATCCATCCATCCATCCATCCATCCATCCATCCAGAGCCCGCTGCCGGCGGTTCGTCTGCTGCCTGACGCCAGAGGTTGAGATGGGTCTCCTCTCCAGATATGCGGGGCTGGCTGTGTCTTGTGCCCACTCCTTGAGGCGAAGGGGCCGAGGGAGGGATGCCGAGCCCGGTTTCTCCTCATAAGTACAAACGCGGGGGGCAGGTGCACCTGGGCCGCCACAGCATGATCCACTGGCACTAAAAGCGTCTGCTCTGCTCTGGCCTGGCCTGTCCGGCCCGTATGTACCTATGCTTAAAGCCAGAGGTTTTAGTGGTAATTTAAAAGTAGTAATTATGTAACCCTTTTAAAAGAAAAAGGGATAGGAGGGGTGTGTTCAGCCATCTGTTGCAAATAGGAAGCAATGTCTGTTGACAATTACTATAAAATGAAGATTGAGCTGTCTTACTGCCCTTGTTAAACTTGTTATTTCGGGTATTATTTAAATATCTGCTTATTAGTAACTGGATGGTAAAAGGTCTTAGTTTAGACAGTATGCTGATTATGTTGAAATCCTTAAAAATTTGAGTTTTGTGATTTGGACACCACTGTACCAAAGAACTGTTCTGAAGTCAAGTCACTTGATGTTAGCCAATGGATATTTTGTGATCTCCCCTGCAAAGCCTTAGTAATAGCTCAGATTTATTTTTTTAATTGCACATGGAAACATAGATTTTGCTAAGAACTGGGACTCTCTAAGTTGTGAGCCAACCCCTCACTTGGCCACGTGATGCAACACTTGCTGTTGGAAGTCATACAGTGCAGTTTGTGATAATGTGGAATTCTGCTGTGAGTTTTTACTAATCATAAAGTCATCATACTTACTGTTGAAAAAATATATGAATGCTGTTTATAGTCATCACTCACATCATTCAGCAATTTGGAGTGGGGTGTCTGGCTTTTTAGTTTCTGTGAGCCCACTTAAAACAGCTTGTGGGAGAGCAGAACATTTGGATTGACACTGTAGAGAGGCTTTAGATCTGTTTCTAAAAAAGGTCTCTGGATTCTATGGCAGGATTTTGGAAAACTGATTTGAAAACTTACAGTTGCATAACACTAGCTAACTATAAATTACTATTTTTTTTTTAATTCTAGAACTTACTTTAGAGTTATGTCAACAATAAAATAACAGCATTTAAAACCCTGATCATACAGACACTCAAAAGGCAGATCCAGTAGTTTCACCAGCTCCTATTCACAGTATCCCATTTGAGCTGTAGTTCAGAAAGTGCCTAATAATTGCTGAAGATGTATTTGTATTAACTTTCTGTACAGTGTTTAAATGGTGTTTTGACTGGGAAGACTTAGGCTTTTATCTTTGTTGCAAAGATTTTGCCTTTGGTATGGAATAAAAATCATTACACCGGTATTAAATTGATTTCTGGTAAGTTAATTTCTAAAGTATGTACTTCAGAAAATACTTTCAGAGCTGTGTTCTTGGACACAGATCCATGATCCTAAATAGATACTTCCAAAAATTCTGCTTTTATGATCAGAGCTTTTCTCAACTTTAAATTGCAAGGGAAAAATAAAGCTTGTTCAAAGTATGTCAGCCTTCTCATACAGAAACATTTTACCAGTTGGATGCAACACGTTAATACTACCCGCTCACTTAGAGAGCTAGCATTTCAACTGATATTCAAGCTGGCAGCCTCTTCAGCTAGCAAACATCTTTAGCTTGTCAGCTGCAAGTCTTCTTCCTTCCTCAGGGAGTATTTTCAGTGGACACGTATAACCAGGCTGTGAAATTTCTTTGAATTAAGTGAAATAGTTATGTTAACTTCATACCAAGAAGTTTAGTTCATCAAATAAGGGCGAAAATGTGTTTAAGTGCTGCATTCTAGAGAACTTCCTGAAATAGTTTTATCCACCAATGTAGATTTGATTCAGTGTTTGTCATTTACATGACACTGCATTTGGTTTAGTTTATCACAAGAGAGATGTTCCTTTGAGCTTCAAAGAGAAGGTGCTGTTTTCCAGTCTGTAGTTTAGTGTAAGGTAGGATGGTGTTGAGGAACAATGCTGCCTTACTGAAATGTATTTTTTCTAGTACATGAGTTGCTATACCAGCCTGGTATTCTGTGTTCGATTAAAAATACAGGCCTGTTCTGTATTTTCAGCAGATTTTTTAGTTCAAGTTTTCTTTGGGGAACATTACACTTTGGTTTCATACCCCCATTAGAGTCAGAATTGCCTTGATTTATAACTTCAATCAAAATCAGTAGGGAGCAGGCCTATTTATACCTTAGTTATGTGACTTTAATTCTCACCAATGAAATCTTCTTTCATTATAATTAACTGCAGCAGTAAGTTTCTTGACTTTTTTTCTTAGTTAAAATAATATTAGATAAATATAAGGCCCAAATGTAAGTAAAAACCTGACTTATAGCAGTGCTTAATGCTAAAAAGACAGTGACATTTACAAATCATATAGAATATCTACAAGACAAGTTAATGGCAGGGATTCTGATGCCAAGAATGTTTAATGTGAAGAAGAGTGGGAAAGATTCTCAAACACTGTGGAAGATATAAGGGTAACCATGTTTCCTTGTTGAATAGCAAAAGTCAAGGAATTCTTAAATATCTATCACACATTTTAGTAGATGAATTCTTTAGCAAAGTAGACTGCAACACAAATTTAAGCTTAATAAAGACACCATAAAATTACTGCATCTGGAAGCAAAGGTTTACATTTAGAATTAAAGTCTTAATATTGTGTCTTCATTGACCATCTAAAGTTTGCAAATAGCGAGTTTCCCTTAGGCACCGATAAATGTTAGACAAGGTTACTTTGGCTCCACTTCTGAAGAAACAGAGGTATTAATAGTAAATACATAGCCAGTCATGTGAAGTTTTACTCTGTGTGTCAGGAAACAATTACCTCCCAAAGCCTTCTGTATTACTCTGCACAGCCAAACTGTTGTTTCTGAAAAACTGTAAAAGTATTCCTATGGTTAGGTGAAGGTAAAAGTTAGCCACAAGGTTGCTAACTTTAATTTAAAGAGAAGGTTAATAATTAATTAGATTCTTAAAGTAACCTATTAGCTAATGTTTGATAGCTACTTTAAAAAGAGATTAAACCTTACAGTAACACTCAATCTTTTGGTTTTTTCAGGCCCCAGACAAGTTTGCAATGAAGTAGTGGATCCTTATAGAGCAAATCGAATTCTACTGACAGTAGACTTCAGTTTCTTGCTTCCTCTGTGTGAAGCCTTTTAGAAGCTCAGCAGAAAACTGGTGTGCACAAATTAGAGTGAAGAATGATGCCTAAGTCTTTTAAAAACACTCATCTGTAAGGAATAACCCATGCTAAATAAAATACGGGATTAATGGAAGAAAAATTGCTTAACTGGAGTAACAGTATTTTTTGTTGTTTGTCAGTTTCATAAATGAAGTTGTTAGAACCTTCCATTTCTTTCAGCATCTTGTTCCTCACTCTTTAGTTTTGGAGCTTTTTACTGTGTTTATTTTATAAGGATGAGAAACATAATAGAGCTGGTTGAAAACAGAATAGGAAAATACCTTAAAGTGAGACTTATTCTCTCAGATTTTGCAGAACAGTGGGCAGACGCTTAGTTACATTTGTCTATTTCACCATTCTGTCCCTGAAGTGAGAGGATCTCATTACCCAAAAAACATACTTTATATCAAATTTCAGTAACAGCAAAGTAAAAATCGACTTGAAAAGCAGTTTCTCATTTTACAGGACCTTTTCAACCAGCCATTGTCAAATGTCTCTGTCCAGTTTCCCTTTTAGTATGTTGAGAGGGGGAAAGAAATGCATGGATTTTTGTGCTATTAGAATTTATCTGGAGAGAAATAAGCAAATGAGTAAGAAGTGAGGTAATTGCTATTTATCTGCTTCCCTAAGGAAGAAAGGAATGTATTCTGTGATTCTGACTGCAATAGGGTTTGTGTGGGGAGATTTTTTATTATTTTCTTTCACTTGCCAGTCTCTGGTGAGACTGGCTTCTTGTTTCGTAGGGCATCAGAGCATTTGTGCCACAGATGAAGGATACAGACCTTTACAACTGGCAGCAATCACATACCACTCCACTTCTTTATTCTTGTCTTGTTGCTAGTAACTAGTTGTTAGAGAAACTGTGACATTACTCTGGCATGAGACATCGATGACCTCCCAGTGGAGAATAAAGGAGTATGTAGCATATATATTCAGGAATCTAAATGGCTAGTATGTGGAACACCTTCATACATACTTTTTCCTTTACAAAGATGAAGAAGAGTTTGAGCCTGAGAAAACTGGAATCAACAAAAGGGGAACAGAAGGAACATGGACTTTCTCTAACAATACCACTGCAGGACACTGTCACTTTTTGGGTATTGCAGTGATAATATTTAAAATGTCATTACCTTGAGAGCTGTCCAGTGATGTAATCCATGTGGGAATAATACTGTTCCGAAAGAATGGATATGAACCTAAGTAGTGAAAAGTGAAAGAACTCCTGAGACCTAATACTACCCCTGCCTACTGATGTGTGACTGAGAGCCCTTACATTACTAGCAACTAGAGTATTAGAATAATTTTTAGAATATTGTTAAAATTTTAAAACCAAGTTAAATGTGATATGAGGACTAGAGCTGTCATATAACTATTTCTATAAAACTTGGGTTTTGTTTAGACTCTATTCCTCAGTAGAAAAATCACATTGACAGTGATAAACACCAGCATTACTAAAACAAGGTTGTGTTGCCCACAGGCATTTTGCACAGATAATCATTAGATACATAATAACCCAGAACGTAGCTTGTAAAGCAAGTTTATACAGGCCAGGAAAAACATTTTAAGCATAGTTCATGTTGATACAATTTAGATACTAGTAATGGGTTTTTATTCTCACTGTAAAATAATCAGTTGGAAATTTAAAAAGTTTGGATCCTAGGAGAAGAAAAATTAATTCAGTTTCAGTTTTTTCTTCTAACACTGTTAAGAATCAAAATGTAGTCTACTGTATAGATCACACACATACTAATATTTTACTTTATTTAGTATAATAAGCTGATCCTACAATTTAACCATCTGAAGTACGTCTTAATTTTCTGAAATTGCTGCCTTTTTTTTAAAGTAGGTCTTGAAACATATATTCTTACAGAGAATGGGTATGTGAAGATCAATTAAGTCTTTAATTCTGTGTTAGTTTCTTTAGAACTCATTTATCCTAGTTATAACAGTTATCGAAACATGATGATGAACTACACCTGAAAATTGATCTCCAAGTAGTAGATATAAGTAAATGTCAGGAGACAACATATATTGTAAGTATAGTCTCAGAAGAGCTTGTTTACTACTTTTGTATAAAGTCTTTCTCCAAGACAGAAGAGCAGTCTTCCAGTGAATCATTCTGCTCTCAAATATTTTTGTCTTTTCATAAATGCTTGGTATGTTTGTCATATTTTTAAGTGATTTTTCTCCTCCTTGCAATAACTCGTGATTATTGGTTGAGCTATAATGGTATCTGTTCTATTAAACTCTTTTTACATATTAAGATCAATAGCAAATACTACAAGTATTAACCATATTACCTTTAACTGTCAAACAATATAAGCAGTAAGAAGGTTTTTTTAATTGTCTGAATACACATACCATTGCAAATTTGTTCATATTATGAATTAAATTTACATAGCATTTCAGCAGTCAGTCTTGAGTTAGCAAGAACTATCAACTTTTATAAAATATATCTAAATTGATCAGTATAGGCATTGAAGAGACCCGGGGCATAGATCCATGCATTTATAGGCAGGAGAATACTAGCTGTAAATTCAATAGCAATTTTAAATGTACCTGTAAAGGTTAAAATGTCACAGTTTGCATACGTTTTAAAATATCTGAAGTTAGTTCCTTAAAAAAAAAAAAAAAAAAGAATAGCAGCCTCTTACCTTTTTTTTTTTAACTTGAATTAATTGCATAATGCAAAATACATAATCTTTTTCTGTGTTGGCTAGTTTCAATTCATAATAGCCTTCAACCATGATCCCCCTTTCTTCCTTCCACGTGTGAATATGCAAGCCTATTTTGTGCAGGTATACTAGGGTATACTCTCCACTTAATGCTGTAATTTGGTGCATTTGTCAGATGGTAAGTAATTTTCAGGATTCACATTTTAGCTAGGTGAGCTGCAGCAAGCAGTGTAGAGCAGCAGGTGGCACTAGTGTGAATTTTTTATCTGTGTGCAGGCAGATATCTGAAGAGAATATACTCTGTAACCAACCTGTCAGTCCCACAATGACTGGTATTTTTGGGCTACTACCTGACTCCAGGTCAGATACATAACAGCTGAACTGCTCCTGCATGCAGAGGGCTTGGAGTAGCAGCTGTGTCTCTGCTGCCTGTCAGATGCTCAGCACTGAAATTTGGCTGGTCCCATGACATTCTTAAGTGCAAATGAGATGCAGGAATAGCTCACAACTGGTCTTCCTGGCCTCCTTTCCTGACCAGCATGCAAAGAGATACAAGGCCAGGTAAGACTAGGCAAGAGAGTTGGCTAAATAATACTGTCATGGAAGATGTGGAAAATAAAAGTTAGGATGTGAAGTCTAACTTTTCCCCTGTCCTTCTTGCAGTCACGTTACTGTGCAGCAGTTGATCTGTAGTGACTATTTCTTCCTGAGGGAGAGATCTGCGTGTAGCAGTTGTGTTGACCAGTTGCTGGAGGTCAGCTGCTTCCCCTTACCCAAACATAATCAATCACCAGTGGTCAGCTGCTGTAAAACATCAGAGATCTTACGATGATTGCAGTAGGCAGATTTTTAGTCCCATGTCAATCATGCAGCAGCTTGACTGGCACTGAGCCATTAAGTTGGAATCTGTGGCTGTTGTGTTGGTCACCTCTATCTTAGGTTATTTGTTTGAAGTTTCTGACTGTTTAAGAAAAAAAAAATCAGTACTTATTGAAACTCCACTGGATTTTTCTAATTTGGTTAATCCTTACATCAATAGAGTGTTTTACCTGAATGTAAAAAAAAAAAATGAGGCATTTTTCAATACAAGTGGACATATGCTTAAGGGTGCAGCACACAGGTCAAAGAAGACACTGTGTTTAAATACTATATTCTTTTTGTTCAGTATCACCACAAAAGAATACAGAACTGCACTGACTCATTTCAGACAATGACAAAATTAATTTGAATAACTATTTAATAAACATAACAATATGATGTCCTATATCACTTCCCAAGGGCAAATACACAGAGATTCAAGAAATAAGGAGCATCCAATGGCATATGTGAATGGATCCAGCAGTCAGAAACACCCATAAAACAATGAGACGTGGAGGCAAAACAATCCATCATGCCTCAAGTCATCATGCTGCTTATTACCTTTAAAGTGAGTGTATGGTAGCTGTATTTCATCTTTAGGTTTAAAGGATTATTTTTTCAACAAGTTCAAAGAGATCCTAACAGTTAAAAACTTTTTTAGTCTCAATGTGTAACTTTAATTGGAATATACATTTAGCACTACATTCTTCCATCAGAATTGTAGTGTCTGGTAATGCATTGTAGATTAAACTTTGTCCTGCTGACTTTGCTTTCAAACTGGGTCCCGCAACTCCACTATTCAAGGGTCAGAGTTTATTTGATCTAGATACAGCATTCTTAGGCTTAGTGAAAAAAATCTAAGCAGGTGTTTTTTTCTTAGAAGCAGATAAGAGAAGAAGAGAATCAGCAGCAACTGCTTCAGTCCAGGCCTTGGGCTGAATGCAAATTCCATTTGAGAGTGTTACATGGGAAGCTTCTAGGGAAACAAGCATTTGGTTCTTTCAGTGCAGGTGCATATAGACATATAAAGGATATTTAGTTATAAAAAGTACACATGCAAATGTACAGTTTGGGGAGAAAATAATATAGGTCATCAGAATTATGTTATTATACAAGGTGAGCTTTTGCACACCTGGTAGCTAATGAAGAATTTACAAATACACCACAGTATCTACATACTGCCAGTTCTTAGAATTCTATACTGTTTGCCTAGATATTTTGAAGAAGGATTAGTTGTGCCAACAACCTCACCTGTAAGCATTCTTTCAGTAAGCATGAGATTCTGTGTAACATGAGAGGGAAGAGGATCTTTCAGATAGCCAGACTCTAACATCTATCCTGTTACCATAGCAGTATTAACAGAAGATAAGAGTACCAAATTCAAAAATTCTAATTTGTCAAAAATGAATTTTCTGTATCTATACTTGAAATTGAATGGAAGCACAATCGTGAAGAGCAAATGTCGTCACATGTTAGAAACAGGGAATGTTGACTTACCTTCCATGAAAGGTCTTGCCTGATACAGGTAGTACCATCTGTCTAGCAGTGGTCTATAGCAGACCCAGGGAAAGCGTAAGAATGGGGTAAATTGTCATTGGGGTTTTTTTCCAGAATGATTTCCCAGCCTCCAGCAGCTTGTATTTCAGAGACAGTGTCTGTAATTTAAGATGAGCTTTTTTTAATGCTGTTATGCAGTACCATTTTAGGACTGTGTAAATTTACAGTATCACCAGAAACAAATTCCACATCTCACTACTTTATTGTGTGACCTGTAGCTGACTCCTTTCATTTGTTTTGACTTTGCCTCCCGTTAATTTTAGTTGATGACCTCTACCTCTTACACTATCTGTAAGAGATAGTGAACAGTCTTTCCCTATTAACCTTTTCTGTGCCATCCAGTCATTTATTTTCTAGGCTGAAGAATTCTGTTATATTCAATTGTTCACTGTATGGAAGCTTTTCATATCATGGCTCATCCTTTCTGCCCTTCTTAGGAACTTTTCCAGCTCAGCTCTATCCCCTGTAGGGTAGGGAAACTGGAACTGGATTTGGTATTTAAGTTGCAAGTGCCTAATAGATTTATAAAGCAGACTATCCAGAAAGCATTGGTACGAATAGGCACCAGTGAAATGTAAGTATGAAGGCCAAGAAAAAAGGCTCAGTTTTCTTCTGCCCTGCATTGAGTTGAGTGTCACAGCCTTGATGTCTTCTTTCAATTATGGTGCTTTAGAAGCTATTTGTAAAATCTAAGTATAATATAATAACTTCTTAGTATTGATCTGAGCTTGCTTACATTTAGAATATTTTTATATTCTTTTTTTGGCAAGGAGAGGAGAGGAATGGTTAAGAAAAAAAACATCAGATTAAATCCTGGCTCAGGTAGGATATAATTTACAGACTGGTATTTCCCGTGGCTACTGACTGAAGATCACTTGATCATTTCTAGATACTCACTGATTACTAAACAATACATAATATTTTTAACCTATCAGTTTCAAAGATTAATTCTCTCCAGAGTGAGGAAGTAGGAGCAAAACACAGAGATGAGTTGATTCCCCTAACATACAATCAGAGGCAAAAGTGCCTGCCCTGAGCTGTATTAATTCAAACCCAGAATCTTCAGAACTGGTTCTGTATGGTTTGTACCTCATATATTCTCTCAGTAGAAGACTAAATTTTTGCCTGAAGTAATAACTGACAGGAGGACATCACATGAAATAGTGGAAACTGAGGCTCTAGTTACTAATAGTCCTTTGTAGACTTCTACAGAGGATTTGAAATATTGCATAAAGTTTTGACTTCTATTGCCACAGTTGTTACAGTTCTGAGTTTTATAATATATAATGATACCTTTATCACCAACAGAGATCTCTGCTTTTAGAGTGCTTTTCTAAGCACAAGAGGAAGGTGCCTAAAGGATAATGATGCTGCAGTATCTTTTATTCTCTCATCTGAACAAGCAATGTCATGTACAGTTGCAAGTCATGGCTTCCTGCATGTTTTAAATTGATGCTAAAACTCTATTCATTTTAGATTTCCAGAACTGCAGAAACTGGTTTAAAAAAAAAAAAAATAAAACACAAAAACTCCTATTTCTGACCTCATAGACTTTCATAGAGTAACCACCATGAGAGATCACTAAACCAGAATAATTTATCTCACTGCATGACTTTAACATAAGCTAATCATTGTTCTTGTCCACTACTTAAAAACTTTGCTTAGTCCAAATGAAACTGGTGATCTACTCCATGCTCAAAACAAGCGCACTCAACTTGCTGAATGAAAATATGTCTTTATGTAGCCTTATTTTTTTAATGAATAACAGTGGTTTTATTGAGATATCATTTTTCAGTGAGTATGACATCATAGTGATTGTTGTATTAAGCACAAGAATAAATACTTAAGTTTAGCTGTTCTTTATACATTTGAGTGTATGTGTTAGCACTAATAACTTTATGTGTTCAAAACAGCCATAAATGGCCAGACTATAGATGATCACCAGTTTTATCTTGTAAAGATTGATCTCTGATCAGATCTAGAAAATCTCTGTCAAATAAAGTTGCTAAATATGTCTTGTGATACAATGTTTACCTCCTCTAATGGGTTTGGTGCATGCATTTATTTCTGCCTTTTTAAAATATGATAGCTGAGTAGACAAAACAAATTCTCAGCTAAAATGGTACTGCTGCGTCTTATAAAACCCTCAGGTTATCTTAGCATATGTCTTCACTGGATTTATCACAGTTTAATGAATTCAGTCTTTAATGTGTTCTTAGCACTTTTCCATAGAAGTGCTGTTCAAGCTTTTTTCTGTTTAAAGAATCTCTTACATTCCTCATGAATAATCTCTATAATACACACACACTCTTTCCTATACAAATAGTATTTCTGTATTGTATCATACCAGCTGTAAATATGGCTAGTATTTTTTTTACACCTAACCTGTACTGAAAAAATAAGTGGTATCCAAAACTCCTGCAAGGCATCCTTCTAAAACTTTATTTAGCCTAGCTTCATCAAACTGAACGTTTATCTTATTTTCTTTGTAATTGTCATTTACAAATATAAAAAGCTATTGGTGGAACCAGTATGCTGTTCATTAACTCGGTTCCCTAGGACGCGAATAAAAATCATGTTTGAATTAAATTATGTTGGTTCCTTTCTTCTGTTTGGTTTGGTAATTGCGTGCTAAGGTTCAGTTAGCTTTCCCTGTCTTGTGGAGATTGTATCAAGTAGTCTGCTTTGGAAAATATCAACTAAGTAGACTTATTACAAAAGCAAAATTAGAAAACAAATACAGTTGCTTAATGTTTCAAATTGATCCCAGTAATAAAGGTACTGCTCAAGTAAAGTTGGGCAATATGCTAAATATATGGGGATATATTCAAAGTTGTTCAGTTGTAGTAGGCTCACTAAACAAGAATAACAGTTAATAAGCTAATGAAAAGCCACTAGCTAATGTTTATAATGTAGACAGGATTCAGTCACCTCTAATTTTTGTAGCAAATATTCTAATGAACAGAAATTACTCTTAAATATTACCTCTTTCTTGATCTTTAAAAGCTGACATAAGTTTTGTTGAAGTATTCAACTTTTTACTTTAAAAAAAAATCAGCTTATTTGCTTACATAATTTCTGTGCTGTGTTCATTTCTTTCCACAAAGGGGTGCAACCTAGGGCAGAGGTATGTAAGGTACCAGTAGAACCAGTTTTTCATTGCTTCACACTAAAAACTTCCAGGGCTTCGTACTCTTTGGGAGCATCCTGAATCTCTACAAACGTAACACACCACCATATAAAGTTGAACCTTTCCCTGGCTTTACATGAATGACAAATCATGTAACGTTTTAAGTGTTTTTCTTTTCTCTCTCTCTCTCTCTCTCTCTCGTTTTCTGCGTAGAATATTCTGCAGTTGAGATATGGCCCTCAGCCAACAAGAAGAGATTAAAATAGAACCTATCTGTTGAAACAGCTATACCTCTTTAGTTTGTGGTTCTCAAAATATATTTGAATGACCTTCGGTATTGTGAGAGTAAAAATGTCATGCTGGACTTTGTTTCTCTGTCTTCAGAAGGCCTAATTTTATTTAATTTTAATTAATTTTAATTTTATTTCTCTGTCTTTAGAAGGCCTAATGTTAATTAATCTCTTAGCAGAAGTGAAACACTATAAACAATGCTCAACTGATTCAAAGTAGCAGTAACAGCATGGTCAGTAGTAACTATTGTAATTAAAGTGTTTGACACAAAGGTTTCTTAGAGTTGCAAAGACAGACTTGTTTTGTACATGAGGAGTTTCATATACAGCATTTTCATTAAAGTGAAAGTACATTGTTGTTAGAGATACAGTAGATGTCTTTCTAAGAATTGGGAGTTGGCTGTATTAATGTTTACAGAAATTTTGCTCACGTCATGTTCTAGCTCATTCACTAACACCATGATCATTCACTTAAAATGCTTTCTATTTAGTTTGGTACACAAAAAAATTAGTCTGTAAGTTGGACTTAGTTTCTGCAACTATTTTCTTCAATCTTAAATCGTACATAAATTTAAAAAACAAAAAAAAAAAAACAACCTCTCTTTTTGTTTCCCCAACTTCCATAAAGAGAAAGCTGACTTTCTTTAAGTTCTTGATAGCATTAGAATTAATTTTCTCACTGAATCACACAAGAAATACCAGAATATCAACAGGCCAGCCCCATTACATCCTGGTCTCACCTATGAGGTTCACAAGGCTAATTTATATCAGTACCGTTGTCACCTTTGAAATAAATAAAAGCTCAGACAGGTACTTTGCAAATCAAATGTATGAAGTGATGCCTTTATCTGAACTACATGATTCATCTAGCAAGTATATTTTAACTTCATTGTTCATAGGATTTTTCGAAAACTGGAAATCCAGCACTGACATAAGCTACAGCTTTTTACTGTGCAAGTAATTCGTATTTATTCAAGATACTACATTATACATAGCTTTCCAAAACATTAATATGGAGATATTATTACCCAAAATCATGCTAACTATAATAAAATACTATAATGTTCCTTGTATGTTACCTATTACAACAGCGTATAAACCTATGAATCCTGGCACATACCAATGCCAAGTAAGTTCAATTTACTGTGTATAGTTTTTGCAGGGATTATGTTATGTTTTGAACATAGTGTTTTGCTGCTTCAGGATACAGCCGACCTTAATATGTACATTTTAGGGGATTTTGTTCAATTCTGAGAGGATGAGTGTTGATGAAAGTTGTATGTTTTGTATCAGCTGAAGTATTCACTAGTTGTTCCATTGGGTCAAAACCCAGAGAGGACAACTGAAAAAAATGAAAGTACTCTGCGTAGGTCAGAGTCTGAGGAATCCTGACGGAGTATATACTGCCCTACAGTTCGAATGCGGACACAAAACATACGGATTCACTGTAGCATTCAGAAGAAGTTTACTGATTTTTTTTTTTTTTTAATGTAGAAAAACAGCACATCCTTCTTAAAAGGAAATTTTCATAAGTAATGAATTTCTAGCATCCTGGAAATGTGGGAGGTGTTCTATAGCATTATGGGTTTTGTATGTGCTACATTACTAACCTGCCCTTGCTTCAGTTCTGTCAATTGCACTGGTCACATTCATGGCCATGTATGAATTGGCCCAATGTTTGTAGTTAGTTCTGGTAGTCTGAAATAATGATCATAAACCTAAGGTTGAGCATAAATTATGGGATAGTAGAGGGAAGCTTGCACCATTGTTACAGCAAGAGTTAACTTCACATGAAACTTCCCAGCATTTACACAACTTCAAAGTGTAAATAGGATTAGACAATACTTCCTTCATCCTGTCACAGTAAAAAAGATGCCTTTTAAATACATCTTGTGTGTCACCTAGTTACTGTCTGATCAGGCAACATGCCTAATGACAAACTTCTGAGAGCATGTTGAGTTGCCTTGTGTCTCAATAAATCCTGACAGACGAGCCTTCTTGATCTCCTGTTTCAGTATCACATAGATAATTAAAGTCAAAGCAAAGATTAATTAATTAATCTGCTGCTTCTACACAAATAAATATGTGCTCCCTTGTAAATATTAATGAGACCATGTCAGTGAGATATAAGAAATTTGTGGAGCTCTGCAACGGGAAATCCTACAATACTTGGAAAGATTTTTGTAAAAGGGTTAAAAACTAACAAAGTAGTAAACTTCTGCTTTGAAAAACAAGCACCTGCCCCTGTTAGAGCAGCCCAAATTTGCCTGCTGCATCCATGAAAGCTGTTCATTCAGGGAAGGTCAAAGGTTTTGTTGTTGGTACACCAGCTGATCATCTGTAAGCCTGTCAGGCTGTAGTGCTGAGCATAACAAACTGCTGTGCATTGCTGATGTGCGTCACAGGACCCTGGGGTTTTGCACGGGGATTAGTCAGGCTGTATTTGGAAACGCCCTCAACTGCACCTTGTGCTGCTATATTAGTGTTTCTCAAGCAAGAGGAATTTTCTTTTGCTTCTGCAGCTGCTCCTGCAAAACCCTCTGGTAAGTGTGCACAGCTTCTGTCAATAGTACCGACTGTCTTCTGCCTGCATTTTTAAGCCAAGGTTATAAGCCGAGGCATTGCTTAACAGTTGTTTATTGTGACAAGCTATATTTTTAAAATAAAATTCTGATCTCACAGAATTGGCAACAGCATCGAAGGAATAAATATATTTACCAGTTTTTATTGAATAGGTTAATTCATCTTAATGTTCCTCTGCTTTTAAATAAGTATCAGAGTAGTCTTAAGTGTGGATGGATATTTTCATAGTGCTGTAGCTACGTACCATGCATGTCTGCTTTTATTTCTGTACAGCAGAACAGCAAAGACCACATCATAGAGCAGACCAATTCTTAAAAGGATTTGGTTGGGTTTTTTTGGCAGCCTGTATGCGAGCCCTGTGTCTCTGGACTCTGCTTGCCACCTATGCTGTTGCAGTAGGACAAAATCAAGGACAGAAGAATCAGGAGTGCCCTAAACTCAACGCACAGGTACTCTCCTTTAAAAGCACAAAAGGAAACACTGTTGTCATGTTTTCTGTGAAAGCTCTCTCTCTCCAGATTTTTTGATGTGGGTTTTTTTTTCCCCAAACTAAATATCAATCCAGCACATTAAGTGTAAAAAGATGTAAATAATTAAACAAAATAAACCAGGAAAAATTACCTTTAGTATGCATCCTATTCCATTTCTTAAAATAGCTTAGGTAATGAAGCAGCTTCCAGTTATTTCATGTAACATGTGCTGGGTATCTGTTTTGTAACATGTTATCAGGCAAATGTGAAGACACTCAATGTTCTATTGTTTCATTTTCATATAATATTTACCTGTTTACTTTTTAGGTAAGTAGTCTTAAGGCTATTTCTTTGCAAATTTACAACTCAGTAATTACTAGTTACTAGGGATTTCTTACCATATTTCAGTTTACATCATATGAATGTAAAACATATGATGGTTTGGAGTTTGGTAATTAAATAATAATTTAATAATTGGTAATAAAAATAAATTAATAAATATCTGTCCTGAGCTCAGGTTATGCTAGCAGACTGCACAACCACTAAGTGCAGTTCTCCTGACTAGCAGCACATAATGGAGTGACTGATGTGACGACAATCATGTCCAGTAGCTTTTAATGTTCCTGTCTAAAAGATAAACCTACCAACAGCTGGGGCTGCTAAGAGAAACCTCTGTTACACTCATGGATCAAAATTCAAATTGTCTAAATTAAAGCCAATCTTGCTTTATACCTATATGAGCGTATGAGCACAAGTAGCTATCTATCAGCATATACAGATGGAGGAAGAGATATGCACACTCCCATTCTGTGGTTTTTCTTATGGCTCCTCTGCTTCTTGCAATTCATACATTGCAAATAGCAGAAGTTACATGAAGAAGCTTGTTTTCAAATATTTTTTGTAAGCTTTGTTTTCTGGAATAAGTAGGTAAAAGTAATGTTCTGTAACAACACAAAGAAAAGGGCAGATGAAAAGAAGATGTAAATGTAAATTAAGAAATGTGCCCCTTTTGTTTATAATTTCACCAAACTGTTACTTTCTGCCACCAAGAACACTGAAACCAAGATGCCATGTCCTGCCTTTTTTGGTAGATGTCCATAAGTAAGTAAATGCGATAGCTAGTCTCAGACCTTGGAATTGGGCATCTGCAGTTCCCAAAATAAATGTCATTTATTCTTGGTTTATACTGTTTTAACTGGAAACTGTCACCGTAGACTAGAAATAAGACGTAGAAATAATTGAATCCTATCCATTTTATCACTTTGATTTGCATTTTCCTTGTTCAGAGGTAACATTAATGGTTCTCTCTCCTTGCCAGCCCACGTTTGTGTGTGCTCTGTATCAAAAGTTAATAGGTTTGGAACCTATATAGTCTATGGCAGGTTTACCAACAAAGTAGAAAAAAAGAATTTTTTTTATAATTGAAATTCAGGTACTGTCAGTAGTATTATGGCTAGTTCTTATTCATTGTCTTACTACTTTTATGACATCACGGTCATGTGAAATTTTGTGGAACATTTTTAATATGTTTATAAGTGCAAGAACAGATGTTATTATTCAGAATTACTGACACCTAAAAAATTACTCTGTCAATCCTTGAGAATTATAGAGAAGTTCCCTTTAAAATTTTATCCACCCATAATGCAGGGTGTTTTCTCAACAGTAATTTTTGGGAGGCATCCATACTGGATTAGTCTTTGTAATATAAGAAAACTTTGTATTTGCCAAGTAGTATAAGCTTACAGGGTATCAGTATAAAAATACTTTGCCCCATTTTCTTATGTCATAGAATGGTTTGGATTGGAAGGGACCTTAAAGATCAGTCAGTTCCAACCCCTTGCCATGGGCAGGGAAACCCTGCACTAGCCCAGGTTGCCCAAAGCCCCGTCCAGCCTGGCCTTGGACACTGCCACGGAGGGGGCAGCCACAGCTTCTCTGGGGAACCTGTGCCAGGGCCTCACCATCCTCACAGGAAAGAATTGCCTCCTTACATCTAATCTAAATCTCCCCTCTTTCAATTTAAAACTGTTACCCCTCATCCTATCCCTATACTCCCTGATAGAGTCCCTTCCCAGCTTTCCTGTAGGCCCCCTTTAGGCACTGGAAGGCCACTATAATGTCTCCCCAGAGCCTTCTCTTCTGCAGGCTGAACACCCCCAACTCTCCCAGCCTGTCTTCACAGGGGAGGCGCTCCAGCCCCCTGATCACCCTCATGGCCTCCTCTGGACAGACTTCAGCAGGTCCATGTTTTTCCCATGCTGGGGGCCCCAGAGCTAGACACAGAACTGCAGGTGGGGTCTCATGAGAGTGGAGCAGAGGAGGAGAATCGTCTCCCTTGACCTGCTGGTCACACTTCTCTTTGATGCAGCCCAGAGTATGGTTGGCTGTCTGGGCTGCAAGCCACACAGCTTGCTGTCGTCGGCGAGCTCGCTGAGGGTGCACTCAATCCCACTGCCCATGTCACCAACAAAGATGTTAAACAGCGCTGGTCCCAATACTGACCCCTGAGGAATGTCACCTGTCACTGATCTCCATGGTCAAAGCAAACATCTCCTTGGTCAAAGTGTTACTTAGCAGACTTATGATGATAACTTAAACATTTCTGATTATTACTAGTAATATTTCAGGCTACATACGTAGATTTGATTGTGAAATGAGCAAGTGATTCATCAGCTCATCCATCCCAATTTAAAATTATGGATAGTGAAAACAACAGAAGGTCCCACAGTCTCCTTTGTATGAAGTTTCCTTTCTTTGTTGGACTTTTTTTTTTTTTTTTTTTTTAAATCATAGGGACTTACATGGTTGTTTTACTGGATAGGGGGAGGGAAGTAACTACTCCACCTCCAGCACTCCGTAGATTCAAAAGTTCAGTATAATCTTAACTCCGGAATTTAACATTACACCTCATGCACACAATCAGTTACTAATTTCCTAGGATACCTGACTGGACATGCTTACTATGGCAGATGTGAATTCACTTAGATACCTGCCTTTCATTTTGCTGATTATCACCAACTCTTGTTCTATAATCAAACTGATGCACCATGCACTAAGATATACACTGTCTCAGATACTAAGAAAAAAAAAAATATATATAAGCAGCACCCAGATAGAACATAAAAGCAGCTCTGTTTGCACTCCTGCTATCCAATTGTATATAAGAAACTTTATTTCAAAACTAGAATTCAATATGGTCTTTAAAGTAAATACTTTTCCTCTTTATTTAACCCAGCTACACAGATGCATGTCTCATGTACTAAATAGACATAATTTTCAGAACTACCCTTGTTGTAAATGACCCATTCTGTGGTTTGTAGCACTGGGGGATTTCCAAACCTGTGTGAATCCATTACTGTCCATTCATCAAGGTATGACTATCACATTGTTAGCTACAAAAAAATTTCCTACATCCTTATTCTAGTTACTTGCTATCACAAACAAGCAGATCTTTTTTTCCTTTTCATAAATCCAATCAAGCTCAATCTTTAAAATAATCTTTTTCAATTCTGTTGTACTGGCTCCTCTTTGAAGGCTCCTTAAAAATGTCAAGAGACTAGAAATTTAAATGTATTTATGGCCAGTGTATATGCCAACCACAAATTTCCTTTGGGAGTTGCCATCTTTTAACATGTGTTTTACAAGAGATACCGGCCTCTGAGCTAGTAACATATAGATGTCCTTGGTAAGAAAACAGAACTCATATTTTCATAAAATGACAGAATAAAGAGGGACACTTAAGTGATTCAGTAGGGTATACTTTCAGATGTCACAAGGAAATATAAATTCCTTTTTGTGTGCTTATATGGCTTTAGTTCTGTATGTAGAAGCTCCTTGCTCTGAAAAGCTTTTCTGCATTTGTTGTAATAAATGCTGTGGAGACTTCTGTTTGACTGTTTCTCCGTACGTGTTCTTCGCAGTCAAACGGTGCATCAGAATTTTGGGCCTTTTGTGTATACTCACTTGGCTCCTAGAGCTTTCTTAAACAATTAATAGAAACACAAATTTATCAAATTGACTGAACTTTTCTTACTAGCATTTTTTCACTCTTTGTTCTTTCATCTGTCTTATCAGTTCTTTCCAACTTGAATCGGCTTGTCTCTTTCAACTCTTGAAGAATGGCGAATACACAACAAAAAAACACAGCTAGACTGGGCAGAAGTGTAAGATGTTGAAGGAGACAGTGTGCCAGAAAACTGGTACTGCTTATTAGACAGTTTAATTTATTTCTAATATAATAATGATAAATCCAAAATAAAAGAATTGCTACTTGATGTTCATTTGCAGATAACAAGAAACTAGTGATGGGGACAGTGGCTATTTCAACTAACTGTATTTGTCTGAGGCTTTATCAGATGCTGTATCCATTAATGAGGCCTTGGTTTTGCCTATGAAAACACCCGTGAGGTTGAAATTGTCTGGATTATACTCACTGCAGAAGACTTCAAGGTTTTTTTCCCCCAAAAATTAAAATACTCTTCAACTGACTTCAATTCTTGTGTAAAAATGAAAGATTTATTTGAAACAAATAAACCTTAACAACTGATCTTGAATAGGAATATCAGTTTGCAACATCAAAGCAGGAAGCTTTCATCATACTTAAAATCTTAAGCAATGTCTTGTTTTAACATCATCTACTAAAGCAATTACTAAGGAGGTTATTCCTCAGGTTGTTTCAGAAACTTACAAAAGGCCTCAATCTGAAATGAAACAGAAGCAAGCAAACAGCTTTCCTCATACAGTCTCTCCCTCTGATCTCTCCATCTCCCCCAACATCTGTTCTGTTTATATGTTATATTAGGAAGTTTATTGCTTAGTATCTAAGTAAAACGAATAATGTTTGAACTACTTCTTACAAAAGCACACATTTAGATTTCACTTTAATTTTTTTATTCCAAGTCAAAAATGCATATATAATTTGCCTCCTGAAAGCCAAAGGAATTAAATAAGTCCGTTTACAGGGGAAAGAATTAAAAAACTGTCAAATTGCTTTATCTTTCACTACAGAGAAAAAATGCTGTATACCCACCAAAAAGGCAGTATGGTTACATGTGTTTACCAGCACTATATAACGTAGAAAAGAAGTACCATAAAATATCTTTTAAGTGTTACAGGTTGATAACGTTTTATCTCATGAAGATAGATCTGCTGATACTTTGAGTAAATAGAAATGCTTTCTAAATGTATTTCTTGAAAGATTAGCAAATTTAATAGATATTTTTCAATAATTTTATTTTTTTGTTAACAATCATTAGCTTTCTCAATGGTTCTCAGCCTGGGATGTAGCTGACCACTGGAACCCAATCCTAATGTATCTTTTTTGAATTTACTGTGCTAATAAAAGTAGCAAGGCACTGCAACCACACAGAGAACAACTATCTTGGTTTAGGAGGTACCACTTCTACAGAAAACGTCTTTGCTATGGGATGGCAAAGGAAAACCGTAAATCTTCCAAACTAAGTGAAATGAATCCAGTTTGCTTCTTGATGACACTTATAAGCAAAGAAGTAGTAAATACCCTGTCATGACTTAAGAATTTTTGGCAAGATATTCTGGCCTAAGTGAAACTTTTTGGATAGGTGGAGTACCTTGTAAAATTATCAGAGACTCATGATTAGGGTTTTAGAAGGTTTTCTGTTTTCTGTTTTGACTAGTGTCTTCAACAGTATCAGCCAGAAAGTAGCAGTTAGCATGCTGGAGATTAGAAATATTTGTTATATTGAAAAATAGCAGCACTGACGTAGAAGAAAAGATATAATCCTGCAAGACTAAACATAAAATTTAGCACTTTGTGCAACTACCTGTTTCCACATGGGAGTAACTTTGAAGAATATTTGGTCGTTACTAACTGAATTTGAATTATGATCACCATATTACTTCTAACAAAATAAGCACATTCAAACATATATGCAAAGACATTATCTGAAGACACAGGCCAAAGCAGCCCTTCAGAGCAGAGCAGGAAGATTATATCCACTGTTATGTATGCTGTGTTTCAAGAACATATGGTGCAAATGGATGGGCCAGGACAACATCAAGAATTTTCAGAGGTTTAGATATCCATGCTCTGCAAAAGAAAGCTGAAGAAACTGGGGTTCTTTAATTCAGGAAGAAGGGAGAAATATCCAGTGAGCCCCCGTGAAAAAGAATACTTTCCTCCAAGTTGAATGACCTAAAATAACAGTAAGGAAGGTCAAATAGAGATTAAGCAAACTTTTCTGAATATAAAGATAGTTGAGCACTAAAATACATGGTTGAGGAAAGTGATGAATAGGTGAGTGGAGGTTTTGAAGAATGGGTTAGACAAGTATCTGCTGAGAATCACGTAGCTGTAATGATGTAGTTTGCTCCTACGTGAGGGCAAAGTGGACTAGAGCCGATATTTAAAGGTACCTCCATCATCTTCTTTTCCCTGACACACAAGTGGCTCTTCCATTATAAAAACATGTGTTTGCAAGACTTTAAAATGTCATATTTTTCTTAAATAATAACCTAATTGCAATCTGACTGCAAGTCAGTTGTTACTAATAAATAAAAAGCTTAGCAGCATCAAGAACGGGAAGAAAGAGTGTTGTGTGACTAACAATTGGTGGTATGAGAACTCTGGTTCCAGAAATGTGTCTGGACATAGAAGCTACTTTTTTTTTCTTTTTTAAATTTATTTTGATTAACTAATTGCAACAAAGATTACACATTAGGTATAAGGAAAGCTGAATGATGAGAATGTAAAAAAAGTAATTCCTTACACTTCATCATCTCTGAAGTTCTGTATGTAGAAAAAGTTTACTCCTCATAAATGCCTATGTAGACAGATTGCAAATGTCTGACGCTTTTGCTTTCTAAAGGGTCCATACATGATTATAAAGGAAGGAAATATGTACTAGATTGGGAAATCTCTGTCAACAAGTTGTTCTTTTTACCATTTCTGCAAGGTTGAAGAGAAACTAGAGTAAGCAAGGGCTTGGGCGGGGGGGGGTATTGTTTCAGGAGGGGTGGAGTTTTTTCTTTTTTACTAAATTCAGCATTTATCATAATATTCAAGAAATACTCTTCATTCAAAATGAATATGTGGTGTGATAGCATGTGCTATTTCAAAAGTGCAGCAAAATAGGTAATGGAAAATGATTGATGGATTAGCTAGGAAGCAGGAATTACTATAGTGCTCTGTTGTATTGGAGGACTCAGTTGACACATACGACATCTCAACAAAACAACAGGTGTCCAAAATCAGCCTGTCTTCTTTATCTGTGTTGAAACTTCAAGGGCATATTAATTGTACAAAGAGCTAGTTTTAAGGTTCACCATCTCCCAGTGACATACTTGAACAACAAGGTGATCCCATATGTCCTGTTTCTATGTATCTTCTTATTTCCCACAAATACAATTATCTTTTCCGTGAGCGTCTACTTACTGAATAATTTGATATTAGGAAAGGGAATGAAAGCAGGTACTGAAAGCGAACAGAACTGTGTGCAGTCATCAGTAGTACACCCAGAGTATTTTGTTTCTTCTCACTCTTAACTTGCCTTCCTGTCCTGAGCATGTCTTAGTCATGTGAAACTGTTTCTAGATGCAGAGCTTCTAATCCCATGGACAGCAGGCATTACCTAGTAAGTTTTTATCTGTAAGTATATTTCTGTCTTTGTTCATATTCTTCATAGATGCCAGAATTTCAGAAGAAGACTGTCCATATTAAGGACCCAGGGAGAGTAGAGGAGATTATTTGTGGCCTCATCAAAGGTGGAGCTGCCAAACTTCAGGTAAAGATAGTAGGAGGTATAACCAGTTTGGAATGAAAGCAATCATATGATTTTTTGCTCTGTGCCAAAAATTCTAAGAATATTTATAATAGAAATCAGCCTTCGAGTAACTTCCAAAACTTGGACATCTGATAACTCTTTTAATAGCCCTTGTTGATTCAACTGTAATTCAGCCAGACACTAGTTAATTAAATTATATAAACATATAATCTTAGTAATTTCAGGAATTAGAAAAACAGTTTTGTCAGAATAAAGTTATTCTTATAGGAGATTCTGGCTTACAAGGGTTCAATAAAGTAGGGAGTTTTCTGTGATACACATGCTACTCAACCGCAACTATTGATCATTCAGAACTTCTAGCCATCCTTTATTTTGTCCCTCCGTGTTGTAAGACAGTTTTGCTTTTTCTTTCTTTAAATAGATTATTACAGATTTTGATATGACATTAAGTAGATTTTCCTGCAATGGAAAAAGATGTCCAACTTGTCATAGTGAGTACTTTTTTTTTTTTTTTTTTAATATGGATTGGTTTGTTCACTCCCTTTTAGTTTTCCTACATTTTAATTTTCTATCCAATTTATACTCTTGAGATTTCATAGTGCCTTGTTACCTAACCTAATGAAAAAGTATTATAGTGAGTGTCTATATGTGGTTTATGTATAGATGTTTTAATCACAATCTGTGTGAAAATCAGGCAAGCTGTCATTCACAAAAAACTAAGTTCTGAACTATAAAATGTTACTGGCTAGCTATGGTAGGCTTGAATTATTTTTTAAGAGCTCATAATAGTCCTGACACCTTCTAAGACCCAGACAGTAAACTCTTTGGAATTTTTGACATTTTATCCTGTAGCCTTTTAGAACAATCAAAAAAAAAAAAAAAAAAAAAAAAAAT
>NW_020799096.1:6976463-6993891 GCF_003259725.1 Athene cunicularia
GGGTACTGAAAATTTTAAAAATTTCAGGAAAGAGCAACAATAAATGTTTTTATTATTTAAAAACAAAACAAAATTTGTTCTATGGTAATAACCCTACATAAAGTCAAATATTTAAGCAAGTAAGATTGAAATGAGATGTACAGCCTGAGAGTAGCTAGAGAGAGTTCTACTACTTGCTTGCTTTTTCTGGGGTGTTTGGGGAGGGGGAAATGTTTTTAAATCTTTTAAACATGATTAGATGTTTTAAGGGAAAAAGTTATACAGACTAAGACCAAACAGCTCGATGCAGTAGTTTCTTGCTAAAGCTACATGCCTTATGTTAGGCTGATGGTTCTTGTTAACCTGAAAAGATGAGGCAAAAGTAGTAAAGTGAAATGCTCAGGGAAAACTACTTTTCTTTTCCAAAGATGATGTGAATGTCTTCTGAAAACTCAGACTTTTCTTGCCTTGCTTTATTTGAGATTTGATTTGTATTTACATTCTGTGTTGCAGAGAAGGCTATGAGAACTTCTTTGATAAGCTCAGTGAACATAATATTCCTGTGTTCATATTTTCTGCTGGTATTGGGGACATTCTTGAGGAAGTTATCCACCAGGCTGGGGTCTACCATTCAAATGTCAAAGTGGTTTCCAATTTCATGGATTTTGATGAAAATGTACGTATGAAATAACACATTCTTATCAAATATGACTGCTTGCTGTATTTAGTAGCTATTTATATATGCAAGATGAACATTTTAATGCAACAGATGTAGCCATCCAGCCTGCCATATAGAAAATGACAGTTGCATACTTAGCACTCTCCCAGGCAAAAAAACAAGCAGAGAATAGCAGTTCAAACACTGTTAGCGTGGTGTGACTAAGATACTGTTCATTTCTTTTAACGACCACGTCACATGAAGCCCAGCGCAGCGCTACTCCTCCTCTGAGCAGAGAGAATCGTTATCTGGTCCTAACAATGATATTACAGTGATTACGTTATTTAACAGGAATTTACCTCGTTCGTCAATAGAGATTACATATTCTGTAATCTGAACAGTGTTAGTTCAGGAGTAATATCACCTGTTTCATTCTGGATTCTCTCGTCTATATGATACTAGAAATAACTTCAGTGGGGTTTTTTTATAGGGAATATTAAAAGGATTTAAAGGAGAATTGATTCATGTTTACAACAAACATGACGGTGCCTTGAAGAATACAGAGTACTTCAAACAACTAAAAGACAACAGTAATATCATTCTGCTGGGTGATTCTCAAGGAGACTTGAGTATGGCAGATGGAGTAGCAAATGTTGAACATATTCTTAAGATCGGCTATCTCAATGATAAAGTAAGTAGCCTGATATAACCTTGTAAACTTTGAGTGAAACATTGTGAGTTAAAAACAGGTTTGTTATAATAAGCCTCAGACATCAAACCAAGTGTTTGGCCCATATTTGTTTTGAGATTTGCAATATTTTTCATGGATTTCTTGCCTCAAGTGTTTTTCTAACCCATAAGCTACAGGAACACAGCTGCAAATTGCTTTGGGTTTTGTACTGAACTACTTCCAAAAAGGTATTTTGCTGAGAAGTAAAATTCAGAGGCTAGAGAAATTAATCCTCTTAAATTCATGAGGCTTCCCTCTCCCCCCTTTCAATACTGGATTGATAATTGAGCAAAATTATAATCTTCCAAATAGCAAATGTAGGCAGTGTCTCCTGTTCTTTCTTTGTTTTTCTGAGGCAACACAGAACTGATTGCTAAGTTACAATGCACATCCATTTGCATTCAGGACAGAGAAAACTTCGGTTTTCTGTTTCACTGTACCTTTAGGGAAGCTGAAGAAGTAATTTTTTGTTCAGTATCTTTATGTGCAAGATCCTAGAGTAAACGTGAGGTATTATATCCTGGCATGTGCACACTCCCTCTTTGTCATCCTGTGAAATTCTCTCATAGGAGCGATACGTATTTGCATGGCTCATTCCCTGAATTTGGTAGAAAGACACGGCAATATTTTAATGACAAAAAAGTCTTTCAGTAATTAATTCTATAACTAAGTGGGTCTTTCTCTTTATCCCTCTGCAAATAGGTAGATGAGCTTTTGGAAAAATATATGGACTCTTACGATATTGTTTTGGTGAAAGATGAATCCCTGGAAGTTGCCAACTCCATCCTACAGAAAATCCTGTAAATTGCAGTCTCAGGTCACTCCATTCCTTCCAGGAGGCAACTGGACAGAAGAGCACACATGTGCTGTCTTAGATGTGTTTATAACTCATTTACAGAACTGTTTAATTTAATTTAAAACTTTTATCTTCATTTTGGTATTTGGAAACACATATGGTATCCACTGTCAACTAGAAGCTCCTTTTACTGCTCTTGTGCTGTTCTTTATTGTCTCACACTCCTGTTATAACTAGATTTAAATTAGATTTATAGATGTGATAAACTGCTGCTGCTGCTGGGATACTATGGTTCACTGTCTTTTAATCAGGCATTTCAGAGGAGCATTTTAGAAAACGTGACTATTTTGTAAAATTGAAGATATAAACGTTCTGTGAATAAGCAGCATGCACATTTGTGTTGCCTTTTCTTCTTTCAAGGAAGATGTTTCAGTCTCAGCTGTACTTCAAAAGCTCTCACTCAGATGCTACATACTCCACAGTTTTTCATACGTACATTTTTCTTCAGTAAAAATTCTTTATTCACCCAATTCAGACAAAGTGTTTCTTAACAGACTTTTGTATCGTTACAAAATTACTGTCTCCTTACTGTTTCTTTCTCCTCTGTGGAATGGGAAGCATGGTTTAAGTTAGTGTATCTGAGGTAGTTTCTCGTCTTTGTAACAACAGATAGTTTCCCAAGCTAATAGGACACAGCCAAAATTTCAGCCCCTTTCCAGATCTTATTTTGTGTACTATTTCACTTCTAGCCTGCTGTTTCATGTCAAAGCTAGCATGGCTTGTCTAAAACAATTTCTCTTGGAATTCTCAATGAGCTGCTCCAGGCACAGAAAATCAAAACAAAGCTCGATCTTAATCTTGGATTTGAAAAGCTGACTTAGCCATCTTGCAAAATTAAGATTTCTTGCTACCAGCCCCATGCCTCAGAAGCACTTAAGGAACACCTCTCCAGACTGGCTGTAGGTCACGTTGCCACCCTCTGCAAATTGTGAGCCTAAGTATCAGCGCAGCATCTAGCTCCTCTAGCTCTGTTATGCCAGTCCTCTCTGTTTGAACACCTACTGAATCTTCATAGAATCATCACAGAATGGCTTGGTTTGGAAGGGACCTTTAAAGGTCACCTAGTCCAACCCTCCCTGCAGTGAACAGGGACACCTTCCACTAGATCAGGGTGCTCAGAGCCCCATCCAACCTGACCTTGAATGTTTCCAGGCAGGGGGCACCTACCACCTCTCTGGAGAGCCTGTTCCAGTGCCTCACCAGCCTCACAGTAAAAAATTTCTTCAGACAGTATTTTCCATGGGCTGAACACATTAGTGTACTTCATATACAAAATGATACTGCCTAATTTAGCTGCAGCTTTGGAAGCTTACCCTGAGATGTTTCAGGAGAAGTTAAAGATGGTGGTGTGACCCTGGTCCTGAGAGAGCTCAGCTGTACCAGCTCTGTTCATCAATAAAGTCGAGGCAATCATACAACTTCCTAGCTCTGCAGTATCATCATTGTTCCCCTTTACTTGCTTTCCACAGCAGGAATTGTGCCAACTTCCATTCCCTGGGGAATTGTAATGAAAATATGGGAGAGTCTAGATCTGCATTCTCTCCCACCAACAAGCAATACACACCTCAAAAAACAGCCTCTTTCCATCCAGCCTGTGGTCTATCACCTAAATTCTGACTTGGTAACATCAGTCACATTTTTTCCAAATCAGCAGGCTTACATCTGTTACCATGCCTGCTGAAACTTTTCCAAGGCAGCAAGGTTGGGGGTAGTTTCCATCCTCTGTAGTAAACTGAAATTAAATCATCCCTGTATTTTGAGTGCCTGGCAGAGGCTTGATGCCCAGTCCAAGGCAGCACAAGCATCCTTTCATGATCACATTGCACATGCAGTGCTGGGGCAGGGAACTGCTGAGAATGGGGACCTTTTGGAAATTCCAGACAAACCGTAGGTCAGCTCAGGACTCTTTTCTTATCTTTACAGTTCGTCATGTTCCTCTTTGGCCTCCTGGTCTTTCAACTTGAATTCTTCAGCGGTAACTTTACCATTTCCATCCCGGTCTTGATTGGTGAACATATTTTTAACAATCTTTTCAAAATCAAAACCAGGAGCTAGTTTTCCTTTGCCAGAATCAACTTGAGCTTGGATGTACTCTGAAAACTAAGTGGAGAGAAAGAAGGAGAAAACAGCTCACAATGAAACAGACATTTAAAACTGAAGAGTATTTACAAAAGTAGCATTTGTTTCTTGCTGACTATCCAGCATTTTACTGCTTATTAAGTGTATGTAAAAGTACATTGTTATAATACTACAAAGCTTACAACCTAAATTGGACTAATTAGGACAGACATGTGAGGTTAAGTCACTTTGTGGAGCTCAGCAGGGATTTCCTCAATTATTCCAGTGGGTCGTGGACTCATAACAAGAAAAATTCTTTTTCATAATTTAGGGAGAAAATGAGTTGAACAGAGAGTGACATAGGAACAAGTCTATATAAGCAGAAGGGGGTTTAATTTTGCATGCCAGTGAAGAAGCTCGCACTGTGAAACAGACATCCACCTGCATCTTACAAGAAACGATACAAAAGAAAAAAGAATGAAACACAGAAATGAGACTTTATCAGGATATCATGTGATTTGTTAAAGTAGCTTCAGGCATTATGCCTTCTGCTTGACTTCATGGTGGGAAAGGTTGCAAGGTTACATGGCTAGTTTTCCCTGAAAATCCTTTTCCTGATATGTATGAAGTTGTTTGAGGCGATTAGACAACATCTGACAGAACTCATACTGCTGGCTTGCCAAAACCAGTCCACAGTCAAGCACAACTTTTCCAATTACTGTTATCTCTGGCACTACTTGTTAAATAAACTTCAGCAATGAGAGCTAATGCTGACATTCATTTATACCTTTAGGCCAAGCATCCTCTCCTATCTCCTTGGCTTCTCCTTCTCCTCCTTGCTAGGTGCCCAGAAGGATGGGGACAGCAACAGTCACATCCTACCTCACTCTTTCTCTAGACTGGTAAGAGCTCTTTTCTTCTCTGCAAAAGCAGAAGTGGAGGCAAAACAAAAGAGAGAAGATGGAGAAGGAAGAAGAACAAAGAGGTGGAAGAGAATGCTAGGCAAAAGGAAAAGAAGATTCTGGTTTTACTCAATTGTCTTGTAAAATGATCAAAAGCATCTCATGCTGTTCCATAGGGCCACAGTCTGCCCCTTGAGTGCTGCAGGCAGCGCTACTTCAGCAAGGAAGGACAAAAACCAGAATGACAGAGAAAGGTAACAAAGAAGCCGTGAGAATAAGAAAACAGAACTCCTCAGTTAAGAGAAAATGCAGAGCAAAGCCTCATGGAGCTTTGTGTTATCAGAGCTGGTGTAGCAAAGGCAAGCAGCTTCCAGTTAGGGCACCCAAAAACATTCTCACACTGCAGATTTTATAAGCAAGCAAGGGGAAGGGCTGGTTCCCACAACACACAATTCCCCTGTGGAAGGAGCAGCCGCAGGCATTGCCTGGCTCCAGATGTGATTAGGCAGTTCCTGGATGCACTGCTGCAGGCTCAGCTTTGGCTCAAGAATTCACCATAAATTAACAGACCCTGAGAAGGCCGATACAGCAAAGGATTGTTGAATACTAACTCTGTGCCTCCTAGGCTTGTGCCCTCAGTATCTGTTGTTGACCAAGGAAACCACAAGAGTACATGATCTTAAGTAGCGTGGCCATTCTTGTTTTTTTGGTTTGGTTTTTTTTTGGTTCTACCTCTAAAGCTAAATAACCATGTTTTAACTGACATGCTGCCTTCCTGTTAACTTGACAACAAACACTTTGTCGGAAGAAGAGGAGAAAAGGAGAGACCCCATTCTTTAACATCTGCATTTGATGGTTGTAGGAGAAAACATCTTGATGATGCTGGTAGGTGAAAACCACCGCAAGCATTTTCATTATTTCAGCTTACCTCCTCCAAAAGAACCTCTCCATCATGATTCTGGTCTATTTCTTCAAAAAGATTGGGAGAGACTTCCCCATTCCATACAAACATGTACCCTTCAGGCAAACCAGACACCAGTTCCAGCAGTTCGATGTCGAAAACTAATACAGCACTACCAGGCACTTCTCCTTCTGTCACAACAAACGGCAAAGAGGGGTATTTATCCTTACTTACATGAAGGGTGTATTTCCTTTTAATCCGTAATTACTCTTCCTGGGCCAACAGGTGCTTCTCTACTGTGATCCCCAAGCCCCATGATCCCAAGCCCACCAAATCTTCCTGTTCACTTCAGCCAAGGTGATCAGAACATAAAACTTTCATAACAAAACTGCATCCAATTTTTTTACTTATAAAGGAAAAACTGCGGGAATGAATCAATTTTCCTTTATCTTGCTGCTACTGACAGACTCAACAGTGTTGCAACATCTTGGGATGTTACCTTAACGAAACCACGGAAGGAGTTCAATTTATCCTTGAAAAAGAAAATCAAGGTCAACTTTCAACTTCTGTCCAGTAGCAAACGAGCAATCTCCTCAGATATCTGGGTATATACCAAAACGCTAACAGTCACGCAATGTTTCAGACCATCTATATCAAACATAATTTGAATGATGGCAAATACCTATGACACGTATTTAACACAACAGACTTTTTATGCTGTGAGGAAATTTTCTATTTATTATATATAACTATGCAATTTTATATAAAATGTTGCATATATAATACTCAAGTTTTGGTGGAAGACAGGTACAAGTGAAAAAGCTTCTTTATCTCTTATCACAAATTAATTCTCCATTAAGCTTGGCACATGATCCCTGACAGACAGTCTTTATAAAATACAAACTGTTCTGGAGCTATTCAAAGAACATACCAACTGATACAACTGTTTCCATACATATCAGAGTTTGTTGATCGTGGTGATCTCCTGATAGACTCCTTTCCCTTGAGTCTTTTAACTCAGAAGATCAGTAACAACCCCACATACTTGAATATGAAAATTCTTGTCACTTCTATACTGTTCTTTTTATTACGGCTGTCCCTGTCATTAAAAATTAATAAGCCTCAATGCTCTAAAACAGAACAAACTGCCCTAAATGTATTGGTGTTGGTATTTCAACAGCACCGACACACCATTTCACATCTCACATTCAGTTTAGGTAGCTTCTGAATTTTGAGTTTTCTTTAAATTTTCCAACACATTAGTGCTGAAGAGTCCCCTTCAGTTTTGTTTCCTGAGTAACATGTCCCACATCCAAGCATGAGTACCCATGAGTGTCCCTGCTTCCCTATCATGGAGAAAAGTGTTTACATCCCTCTACAACACCAGAGTGCCTGCAGCTTTCCGTTTTGACAAAGCAACATTACTAGGGGCGTGTGTTCCCTTTTGTACTGGGATGGTCTTCCTACTGGCCACAGTAACAGCATGACTTAAATCACAACACAGACAGTATGATCATTTCACTGGGGAACAGAGAGGGGTTGTCCAAAGTAATGAAATGAAAAATGTCTAAAATAAGTCCCATTCGAGCAGAGAAGAGACACTCACCTTACGTCCTGATGCACAGCAAGTTACTAAACACGCACACTTGTGTTTCAGTTACTCAAGAGATGCTAAGTGGATGTGCAATACGTTTCGCTCACTTACCAACTCCATCTTCTCCATAACCAAGATGAGGTGGAATAACGACTGTTCGTCGTTCCCCGACACACATGTCTTGAAGACCCATGTCCATCCCCACCACCACCTGTCCAGATCCCAGAACTATGTTGTAGGTCTTGCCAAGGCTGTGTCTGGAAAGGAAAGGGAGAAAATTTTGAAAACTCTACATACAATAGAGAATTTCTGCTGTTTAAAACTACCACAGAGAACACCAGTTTCTAGTTAGTGTTCTGTCACTGCCAAAAATTAACTCCATCCTAATGCTCTGTTCTATCAAGCTGTTACCTGCAGTTGTTCTCAAGACAGCAAGTTACAGCCAACACCAATCAAAAGTGCCCCTACTGTTGACAAGTCCTCTGGCTTCTTGAATGAAATCCAATTAAAATCATTAAACCTGCCAATTAAACCCAAGAAGTATTTTATCTCAAAATAGGGGATTTTCCCTTTCCATATTTTTACTAATGAAATTGGACTTTTTAGCAGAAATAAAAATTCCAGATATGCATTTGTCCTGGAACTACCAACCTACAAGGATCTGGGAGCATTCACATGGATTAGCCATCCCTTTAATGAAATCAGTCACTATAATGCAGTAGTCACTTAACCAAGTCAGCTCAGATGTATATGACTACTACTGCTATTTGACCATATTATTTTTTTGAATTATACTTTGCTGCTCATTTCTAAAATTAGAAATTAGCATGAGTTAAAACCCCAGAAGTTAAACATACACTGTGATTCTAAAAGCAGAGCGTGCAGCGTTAAGACTTTTCACTCGGCATGTGTCACAATAGCAGGACCCTTTCTTCTGTCAGTCTCGCTTCTTTGGTTATTTGGCTTGGCTGTATCACCACAGGACATGCTTGTACAACAGAGTATTATTTGGAAAGAAAACAATTCAGTGGCTAGGAGGTCAGCCTTAAAATTAGGAGCACAAGAATCACGATCTCTGATTCTCTATGAACTGCTTTGAGTAAGACAGTCTCAACATCCCTTGGTTCCTGCTACAAAATGGCAATCGAACATTCCTGCCATATAAAAGGTATTTTGAATCCAAACACGTTACTTGTGTACACACTTGCCTGCAGCATCACATCATGTGCTTCAACGTAAGCCAGCTTTTCAGCTCTACAAGCTATTGTGTACACTGTGAAAACTATGAGTTGCTTCCTATGTAATTATAACCTGTTTAAAAATAGCTTTTCCCAACTCCCCTTCCAAAAATAAAATATTATTTAGATGACTTGTGCTATCCAAAACATGAAGGCAGAAAAAAAAAAAAAAAAAAAAAAAGCTAGTAGCTTTATTCTTGTAGCTGCAGCATACAGCGTGATGGGCTCACTTTACTTCTATATGACAGACTGGAGCAACCTGTTGCTTCCCTCATAAACCTCCTGTCAACAGGAAGGAGGGAGAGGAACATTGTCATCACAGTCACGATCAAGCCATCTGCTAGTTTCCCCATGCTGACACTTACAACACTACAACACAGGAAAACTAGCACCCACGTGTGGTGCAGACAGGATGGGTGACCATTTACTGTAAACTACACTCGAGATAGCTCTAACAAGACTACACCAAGTAGCCCTACCAGACCTCTCCTGGCAGCACTGAATCAGTGGAGAGTGTAAATTCTACCCAAGAAACTGCATGACCTTGGGCAATTCAATCATGCCGAGCCCTGTGTCATTCTAGTATGACTGGCCCAGACACCCGAATTAGCCCATTTACGCTGCTATGGGGAAAACCTATTTCATCGCTCCACCTGTACTGTTTATGTTCTTCTCCAACATGCTCCTACATCCTCTTTGTTCCCACTTCGCCCATTATGCTATGATAGACTGTCTTTTTCTTTTCCTCTTCCTATGTATCTTAGGCAGGCAGACATAAAAAGAAAAATACCCTTTACATAAACACTCAATTTTTTACTTAAAAATTCTCTCTTCCCTGCCAGTCTGCTTTACGAGCAATTCTTTCTGCTTTCACAGCTGCTAGGGTCATTTTCATTACTAGGTGATATACGTACGTCGAGTCTAGCAAAGTACCATCCAGGAGCGAAGCATTGTAGTGATACTTCAAGTAATCTCCCTTCTTACTCAGTACGGTGCAGTTGGAAGGTTTGTAGTTAACAGTAATGCTGACCGAATCGGAGGGGTTGTGGAAGTCAACCACGTGGATGTCAAAGACCAGCACTGCAGATCCTGGAATCTTTCCTAAATAGGAAGCAAATTAGGCAAGTAGAGAAAGAAATGGGACCCCAACAGGCTTATGATGACCAGGTGACCAGGTACAGCACCCTGTAGGAACATGTATTCCCACTGTGTCTGCTACTGTGCTCTTCTCGTTCAGAATTAAAGGATTTCATCTCCCCCATAGGCAACAGATGCAAGCTTCACCCAATGCAGGAAAGAGAACCAGGGGAAAAGCCCTGAACATGCACTCAGTGATGGAAACAGTGAAGGAAAAAAACTTCCATTATTCTGAATCTGAAAAATTATGCAGAAATGAAGCAATAACCATATATTTCATGTCATCATCCTAAATAACTGACTCGTGTTTCATGTACCAATTCATTATCGATCATCAACATTCTCACAGGACTTCTCATGCTTCACAGACTGCCATTCTGTCCAAAAGGTTACAGCTCCTTAACATGCCCTGATAGAAAACAACTTCCCCTGCTTCCCAGGGTTACGTGCAATTGCATTACCAGGACTGACAGACACATCCAGACCCAGGAACGGGGTTTGGTAGTGGAGGACTCTAATTCCCAAACCAAGAGCATAGACTTTGCATTCCCAGAACAGAGGCTTTTCTTCTAAGTCACTTTTTCCAAGCAACATCCCAGGAGATACCTTTTGAAATACCAGCCATAAAACTGTGATCGGCGAGAAGGATTATCATATTCAACCTCTTACTGCAATCTTTTTAGATACTAATGAGTTTACCCAAAGGAATGTTAAACATATATTATACAAACACAGACACTTTGCTGTTACATGCATCCACCGTTTACAGAGGTGGCTTAGGAGTCCACAATACCTGTGACTGTGGAAGGAAGAGGGAAGAAAACACGATGAATTCCTTTAGTAGACAGAGCTTATTAAGACACGCAGGAAGATCTCACACTGCAGAGCTCCTGGCACCAAAGTACCAGGCTGCCTGAAACACTGATGATCCAAATAATTTCAGGTCACCAATTACATATGAGATTGTTCTGCGTTCTTACTGTCCTACGTATTTAGCTAATCAAAATAATTTTGCAAATTCTGGGTGTAATCCTGTCAGTTGCATGCCCACAAAATAATGAATTCATAAGCCTTTCAAACACCAAAAAAAAAGAGGAACTACATACAGAGGCACTAAACAGTAAAGAAAACATCAATAACTATGGGAGACTTGAATGAAAAGTCAATCTCACCTCTTCCTTCTTCTCCATATCCAAGATGAGGGGGGATTATTATTCTTCTCTTTTCACCAGTGCATACACCTAGCAAACCTTCATCCATTCCAGCAATCACATAACCTCTCCCAACATAGGTGTCATATGTACGATTTCGTGAATAGCTGTGGAAAACAGATGCATTTAGCAGTGTCAGGTGTACTCAAGAAAACAAAGAATCTCGCAATAGGTCTGCAACACAATTCTTAAACCAGTTAGGGTCAATTAACCAGCACCAGAGAGGCACAATGCAATCACCATGTTCAACGAATCTAGGCCACCAAGCTTCATCAGTCCGTGATGCATGCAACATTTATTAACCAGGACTAGGACCCTGGCTAGGGAACAGCTTATTTGCAAATATATTTCCACTGTATCTTGAAAGAAAATATCACTTCTTTCTGGATTTTAGACTGAACAAAAACTATGTCTTAAAAAGTAACTGAAAAAAATCAGTTTTCTCCTTTAAATTTTCCTCTGCCCTGAGTCTACTTTAATAAGTTATCTATATATATGTTATCAGCTATATAAGTTATATATATAGATAGATATATAGAGAGAGATATATAAGTTATCTATATGTATAACTTATCAGCTAGATATAGTTTATGTTCATGAGACACCCTTCAGCCTTTCATTTTGCAACCACGCTATGCAGTTCAACTACTACAAGGAGGTAGGATAAGTAAGTTCTCCTGGGATGCACAGCACTAAAATGAGTCATGACAACAAAACTGTATCTAGCCTTCCCTTCCAAACTATGCCAATCACATATACAGGTTGAAGGATCTGCTTCAACACCTAATGATAGAATAAAACAAGACTACAACAGAAAATTGTGTTTATTACAAGGATGTGTCTGTCTTCTGCCTTTCTTCAAGGCACGCTACATGAAGGCGCAACCCAAGGAAGGGAAGGCAGCAAGGTTTTAATTAATCTTTATGAAGTAACTCTGGGAAAGAGCAAGACAAGTACAGATCTAATTTAGGGGCAGTTCTGCAGCTGAGTATTGCACAGGAAAAAAAACCCAAAAAACCCCAAAGGAAAGTATTAGAGCTCTCGACCCCAGCCCTTCGCAGTGCTTTTGGCATGCTCCCTATACTAGTGAGAAATTTTTTCCCTGGATAATTCCAGTTCTTCACAGGTACTTGTTAGATATTGGCCTTTCTTGCAAATTCTGCAGGAAGCCAGGATATGATGCCCTAACAACTGTCAGCACTTTAGAATGAGGTAAAGTCTGCTGTCTACAAAGCAACCCTAATATAAACACTACAGCCATTTCCAAAAGTCAACAATACTCATTTACATCTCAAAAAAAGATTCTGGGCAGGTGCACTGTAGATAAGCTTTAAGTTCTTAACTTACAAGTTTTTATAAGCTATAAATTAAGGTCTACAGTGATGGCTGCTGATGCAAGTCTCCTGCTTTCTATCCTCCCACCAAGGTGGGCAGCTGAATGGAGAAGTCAAGGCTGATTCTGAATCTTACTACATCTCAATCCAATGACATGAGATACAATTCCCTGACTCCTCCTCATAGGAAGTAGCACACACAGCAGCTGTAGTAGTACTAAATATTTTTCATTAATTTATCTCATAAAACATTTTACAGTGGCTCATTTTCAACTCTTTTTAGCTACTTGTGCCAGCTGTTCTTAAAGCTGGAGTGGGAAAGTAAAGTACGGCTCATTAAAGAGCAAACAAAAGTGACAGGAAGCTAATTCATTCACCTGGAATCAAACAACGTGCCATCCAAAAGCGTGCCATTGTAATGGTATCGGAGAAAGTCTCCTGCCTGGCTCCTCCGCTCACAAGATTCTGGCACCTGCTGGTTCTCAATAGCAATACCGTCTTTCGGGTTATGCAGGTCTAGCAGAACCACATCAAAGACGAGGGAAGCTTGGCCAGGGATATCCTTACCTGCAAAAGCGTTAGAGCTGTAAGGAACAGCAGGTGTGCTAGAAGCAGCTTAAACATGTTTGTTGAGGAAAAGTAACCTACTGCTGAATATCAAGCACCTCCCCTCCCAAAATAAAGTAGCATCATCTGCTTCTAGTCGGTCATCTTTTGTTTTGTCTGTCTGTTTGTCACTCAGTTCTCCAACTCCATTAATTATTTCATTCCATTGCTGTTGTGATGGCACTGCCTCACTGAAAACAGCCTCTTCAGCAACACCCGTCTTAGTCAATATACACCAGCTCCATGGTTTAGTGTACCAGTATTTCCAACACACTTCACAAAAGTGCATAAAACAACCATTAGAACACGGATTTTGTACATCCACTCTTCCCATCCTGTTAATATCAGAACAGCAGACTACACAATGGAAGTTGAGGAAGGGTAGACTGAGTATCTTAGTGAAAAGGTACCTTTCCATCAACACACAAATTATACTGAGGGTTGCTCTGAGAGCCATTGAACTCAAGATCTTGGAGAGATTTTAAAACGTAACTCCACAAAGTTTTGTTATCCAAGGAGATGGCTATCACAGTTAATGGTAATGAAGTCATGGAAGGGCTATGAAACCTTGTACACCACAGACACCTCCTTATAGATTACAGCAGAGAAAGAATCTAAGGAAGAGTCCCAAACTATAACTAACTGCCCCCTCATTTAACATGGGGACCTCTACGTGTGACTTGTAGGCTGCATACACAGTCTCATAGGACAATTAATCCATCTTGTAGTTATTACTAAGGCATTCATTGCAAAAAATGGACGAAACTGGAACTAAAAAGACACTTTTCTTTTTTCAAAAGTTTTCTGCTCTCTGTGGCAGTCATTGAAAGAATTATGCTGACTTCAAGTTTTTTGGAGCCACCAGATATTAATCACAGATTATATTCTCTGAACAAAATAAAATCTCAGTATATAAAGATTACAATTGTATCAACAATATGTCTGTTAAGCAACTTACTGTTTGAATTTTAAAAAAATCTTGTACTCTCTAACAACCCTAATCCTGTACATAATATGTTTTGAACATCTATTCCCACCACTTTGTTCCATCTGTCTGATATGGGTGATAATGCTGCCCATAAATTTAACACACACAAAGTACCAGTTTGTTCTAATAGATGGATGACTTGGATTTCGAAAAACAAACAAAAAAGCCCCAAACAAAACACTTTTACCATCTCCTTCTTCTCCATATGCCAGGAAAGGTGGTATTGTGATAATGCGCTTCTCTCCTACACACATTCCCAAGAGACCCTGGTCCATACCAGGAATCAGCCATCCAATTCCCACATAGGTATCATAAGTTCGCATCCGATTATGGCTAAAAATGAAAAAAAAAACCCCACAATCAAGAAAAAAACAACCTACAACCAAATTTCAGCCACAGGAACTAACAGTATTCATCTTTAAAGCCACGTGCTATGCACAATATAACTCACAACTTGTTGCTCAAAAAATATTGCTCCTTGCTTTAACGAGGGCTGGCTGGGTAGTGTTTTCCAGAGTGCTTAGCTATTTCAGAAACTTAAAAAGAGGTTTTGGAAAATGCCTCACAAACATAACAACAGCTGTTATTAAAGCGTAATTTTCCACCGAACTTTAATGAAGTACACAGGCTGTAAAATTAAAATGTCAGTATAAAAGTGTTAGTAGCTCAACTTCACTACAAACTCCTCTTAGTCTGTAAAGCTTGTACCTAACTTGAATAGCTACACTGCAGTGGTAACAGAAACATTTAGCTGACTGCAATAAATAGGGATATAGATACAGGGAATGGAATTTAAAAAAAAAAAAAAATCGGGGTTGGTAATGCCTGTGCAGAAATAATATACTGGTTTAATGGTCTGAGTCAGTACTGCTGTCCTATAATCCTTCAATAAATTACTGGCATTGATATGACGCTAGCTTTCATCTCCTGGGTTTCTGGGCAATCAGCATTAATTGTTATGCCAGTGAAGGAGGGGTAAATCACGGTTTTAAGTGACATGAGGTACCTATTAAAATACATGAAGACACACAACCCAGCTGCATACCTTGAATCAAACAGTGTCCCATCTAAGAACGTTCCATTGTAATGGTATCGTACAAAGTCAGACACCTGGACTGTCCGAGGACACTTCTCAGGTTTGAAATAAGTCTGAACCTGCACTTCGTCCTCCGAGTTCCAAAGATCTATCAGGAGCACATCGAAATGGAGCACAGCATTGGGGGGTATCACACCAGCTGCAAAAGCAGTCAACACAACCAGTTTTATTTCCCTTTTTCTACAGGGCATCAATGAAAAGGCAATCAATCCACACATACCCTAAAAAACCCCCACATACAGCACACCTCACTCCTTGTTATGCTTATATCCTCCTGGTCCCTAATCACTGTTGCAGCTGCTTAAGGGGGAGAATCTGACAACATGAACTGTTACCAAGTTATGTCCATCAGCCAAACCGATCTTGATTTAGCATTTGTTGCCTCTGTGTCTGTAGAGCAAAGCTGCTTTCAGCACTGACAAGACCTTGTGCATCACTGCAACGCCAAACCACAGTATTTAACAGCGAGGTGGGTAGAAATAAATGGTTAACTTCAGTAGCAAGGTTCATTTGCTGAACATCCTCTACAGCCAGCAGCTCTTCCTTCAGCATACCAAGGCAGCCTGGAGAGATTAGCTAGGCTACAGGCTTAACAAACACCCCTGAGCAGGGGAGAACCTCTCTGAAATTCACTACTTGCCATTTCTACCTTTCTTCTCTGTGACTTCACTTTCTATCTGCTCTGCTGAATCACTTGCACAAAAGCTATTCAACTGGCCCGGGCTGTACTTACAGACTCCTTCGCTTCCGTAGGCCAGCTTGGGGGGAATTTTCACCAATCGCCGCTCGTTCACACACATGCCAACCAGAGCTTTGTCCATCCCAGCAATGAGTTGACCTTTTCCCACAAACACGTTGAATGTGGATCCCCTGTCATAGCTGAAGGGGGAAAAGCAGGCAAAAACATTAGCTGTTCATTCACCCACCCTTCCACTCTTCTTTCGAGAGTTTAATCGTACCTCGTCTCCCCTTTGCCCTGTTAGCATAACTTTATCGAGACAGCTGCTAAGGGAAGGAGCAAATCCAAGCGTTTCTGACACTTCATCACAGCTCTCCTTCTGGTCACTGCTCACCATCTATCAGAAATGCATTCTAGCAACGTGAGATGTATCCTGCAAGCACCAGAAGTCCAAACAGCTAATTTACACATTCATACTACAAGCAACACTAGAAAACTACGGAGGAAAAGAAAAAATTAAATGGTATTATGAGATATGAAAGGATGACCGCTCCCACTGAAGGATCTCAGCATATTGATTTTGGTGAGTAACACCACAAAATTATTACGGAAATCCTCCACATTCCCAGCTCTCATTTATAGCATAGAGGCATGCTTTGAACAGCAAGTTTGCCAGATGAAGAATCAAGAGAGCTAGCTTCCACTGTGATAATACATAAACATTTGATAGGCAAAAGAAATGATGTTTAAATGATTTCAAGTTTTGCAGAGAGGACGGAGTACAACAGTGTTACCACAGCAAAATACTAACATGAGCTTACGTGGTTCGGTGGACCCCCTTAAATCTGCACAGTGATCCCACTTTGCTGTGCCTGAATTACTGCTGTTACTTAATTTTTTGAAGCAATGTATAAACATACGGCAGGAAGCATTGCAAAAATTTCATGCCTACTTTTAAGCTTTTACTGCTTCCATTTTCTCAAATTCTTTTTATAATTTAAAGGACTATTTTTCAGATAAAAGGCAGCCCTGGAAAAAAATAAGTAAAAAAAAAAAAAAAAGAAGGCTTGTGCCTCTTTGCCTGCTAAAATATTCTGGAAAGCAGCCAGTGGCTAGATATCGCTAGGGAAATGATGTCAAACTTCCCTTCGGAGACTGTACACATCACTTCCACAACACACTGAGCCTCCTAATATTCCCAGAGCCTTGAATCCCGCAAATATTTTACTGAGTGATCTCTCTGTTTGCTCTGTGATTTTTTTTCTGGCAAATATTTCCCTTAAAATAGACAACCCTCTATACAGAGCATGCATTTTCAGTTGCACAAATATTCCTATGCCCAGGCAAGGATGGAAAATATTTAAATTAGCTCCTGACAAATTCTATTATACACACAAAACCATAATTATGTTAAGACTAGTAACATAACAGGTTCTAAGAAATGCAAAAAAAATGGTATTT
>NW_020799096.1:6993941-6996932 GCF_003259725.1 Athene cunicularia
CTTATGGCAGGCGAATTAGAACTCAGATGCTAGAAGTAAAAAAGTGAGAGCAATGAGAAACACAGCTTGAACTGATACAAAATCCAGTTTATACAAACGTCAATCTGCTTTTGATCAGTAGTTAATGTTCAGCAAGATCACAGTGTAATGCTGGTTTTGGCTGTATAATCTACAAGGGGATTGTGTGAATTATTTTTATCTTCTGCAGTTTTCCACAGCTGTTCACCTCAGTATGTATTCTCTTTCAAACCCCTAAGAACCTCTTTAGAGAATAGTTTTGTGTTACAACTAATGTGAAAGGACCATAGTGCTCTCTCTGCTGAGCTGAATTTCAAGTAAGGAAAATAAAAATGCAAATTATAAATGAAAGCTAATTTCTCCTCCTAGAGATCTGTGAATTCCATAGAGATCTTCAGATACTTGGAGACAACCACAGAAGCACAGTGTATCAACACTGCTTTTAAGTATTAAATATGCCTAAAGATATCCATAAAACATTCTCAGTAAATACTGGTTTTAGTAAACAGCCTTTTGAACAAATACTATTTTTATTTTAGGCAGATACATGATAAATTCAGAGCACCTGGAACCTGAAGTAGCTCTTTGTACCCCAAATATTTTAATATAAATTCTATCAGTTACACATAATTTCACTGTGGCAATTGAGGCACAGACTCTCCATGAGTGCAGAAGGAAAGACCCTTTATTATTACAATAGCACATATTTATGCTATGGTTAAAGCTCTTACTTCCTAATTAGCAAATCAGCAATTAGACAGCTATCAACCTTTTCTCCTATCAGCATCAGACCCCTCTAACACACGCTGTGCAGAACAATCACCTTCCTGTTCACGCGCTGTTCATGCAGCGGTAACTTCTCACAGTCCAGGACTTTTCACAGTTCAGTGTTGCAGCTCTCCGCTGTTTTTCCCTACCAGCCTGGCACAATGCAGGAGTTTCTTATCTTTCTCCCAAGGCCCTTTTCTCATCAAAGCCTTGCTGCTTCTCAAGGGCTGTGCAGAGCTGACAGGCCGATGTCGACTTGCCTCTCTCCCACGTTTCACTATGTGTAATTTACTGTCAGTGGTGTGACTCATGAGGGACTGACATGTCCCTAAATGCTTTGGTGGCCAAAGCAATCCGGGTGACTTGGGCTTCTTCCTTGGTGGGCCGTAAGAAATACTGTGATACAGAGCTCTTCACTCTTCACAGAGAGTCATGCTGGATTGATCGGCCACCACCACAGGCTACTTAACGTGCAGATTTTATTCTGATTTATTGCTGGTAGTGGTTTAGCAGTAAACACAAAAGCACACAGAGCATGAGAGAAATGGCTGCACTTTTAACTGCTGATACTGTAGGTACATTTCACTTACTCCAGTTCATCTTCAATTTATCTCTGCTGCACCCGTTATAGATGTTCTAATGAAAGTCAAATAGCAGGTAATGCTGTGAACCAGTACCCTCTTCCAAACCCTGCCATGCCGGGAGAAAGTCTCACTTGCCCCCAGGTACTCAGCAGCTCCCCTGTTGGAAGTCACAGCATAATGAGATACACCAACAGAGGTGTTTTAATTAGTGCTTATCAGCCTGTCATTCCAAATGTGCCACACTAAGTTATTATCCAAGTGACTTAGCAAATCCGGCTCGTTTTGACAGACACAGGTTAGACAGCACTTACAAAAGCCCACCACCACCAGAGTTGAGGCAGTAGCTCCCAACAGCCAAACACAAGGATAAATTACAGTTGACTGTTGTCTTCCACCAACACTGCTGCTGTTTCTAAGGTAAACGACTGCCAAAAGCATAAGCCTAGATTGCACCCTTTTGAGGCATCACTCATGCCTTCTTTTGTGATTGCACTGCAACTGTCCTAGTTTGTCCACTACTAGAAGCAAAGAATTGTGGCAAGCCACCTCTGGACAAAACTATCTTCTACACTCGAGCAGTGGTACTGGCCTCAGTGTAGATGTGCCAGTGTAAAACTGCAGAAAAACTACCCTATGCATCGGGCTTTTCCTACCATTTCTCACAACTATATATTTAAATGTTACCAATTCCCATTCAATGTTCATGCATGTGTCAGGCAATATATACATGTGTATGTGTTAAATATGAAAATGCCATTATCCTCATTTCACAAAAAAGGAAGGGGTTTTGAGACCTAAATAGCCTTGAAAATAGAGACCACAGAGTTTAAAACTCGTTTTTTCAGAAAAGCTGAAATTTCAACAGAAGTATGAAAATCTGTTATCGGATTTTCAGAAAAGTTCATCTATGGAGGGGCTAAAATTTAAAAATTCTGGTCATAAGTGACATACCTAATGTAATATAAGTAGCTGGAGACAAAATGGGAAATGTATTGGATAATAAATTATTAAAGCTCACATGAAGTAAAGCATATTCTAAATATATTGCAGGTACCCCCAAAGTTGGAGAGTGAATGAATTGAAACAATGTAGTGTTTATACTAAGTTTATACTAATCTGCAGAAAGACTTGGATATTCCTAACAAAGGATACATGTGGTTAATAAGCCACAGGTTTTCAGCCTGTGGATTTCTTCGGCCATACAAAATTTGGGAAATAGAGAGTCTCACTGAACATTCATTCATATGTAGCATGCACAATCTCAGAACTGTGCTGCGCAAACTGTGCAGAAAGGAGTGGTTCCTGCAACAAGGATCCTGCTGGTTTTCTTAAATGCATTAAAAACAATCGAACAACTACTGATAGTTTGCCTATTATAAAGGGCTTTCACTGAATCAGAGGGCATAAATAGTATGCATTTATTTGAAGACTAAAAAGCTTCACAAGAAGCAGCACAGATACTAAGGTCTAAAAAGCAAATGGTCACAATCCGGTAACTAATTTATCACGCCTAACTTTTATCAGGCCGATCTGTACTCTGTCTGCTAGAACTGTTATGGCTCTATAATTAAAAATAATAATGTTTTGCTCCAACATTCTTTTAGACAAAGCTGCCTTAATA
>NW_020799096.1:6996982-7008294 GCF_003259725.1 Athene cunicularia
GCAGCCACATCAAATGCTCTTAAAGTGCTTTTACAAATACTCTTGTATAATACCGACATATTGCTAGGAAAAGGCTGCTGTTCATTGACCTAGCCAGTGAAAAAAGGTAGCAACTGGGGCAGATATTTGAAAATAACCAGTTTTGCGGTTACAAATCACATCCTCTTTCCAACAACAGTCACACTCCCCGTTCCAAATGAGCCCTGCGAGGCATTGCTTGAAACAAGCCGTGTAAATTGTCTGGCAGTTGCTTAGATTTAAAAAGCTTATTTTGATGTTGGTTTGTAGGGACACACTTTATTTTCTTAAGGAGAACTCATAGTTCACCACTGGAGTATGTTGATACAACCAACATAAAGATAAAGCTTACCCCTGCACTTGGCACTTCTTTTTGCCAGGCAGTGACACAGTCTTTATGAATGCTCATTTATTTAAGAAGTTCTATGTTTTCAAAACAATTCCTTGGACTCTACTATTTATGCAGTTTTGTCCTCATTACTCCTCACCTCTGTCAATAACAGTTCTCCACTTCTGATGTAATAACCACTGCCTCAAGACTGCTATAAGCATTACCAGTTTTATTAACTCCTGAAAGAGCCACGTGTCCGTTCTGTGTTACCAAGCCTGCGTGCTTCATGGCTCCTCTGCTCCGTTCGCCCTGTAGCGGGTGCACCGCGGGCCTCTATCCGCAGAGGGATAAGCACAGACATGCCCAAAGCTGCTAGAGAAGCTGGTCCTGGGGGGACCAAGCTTTAAAACACAGCACAGCTAAGGTCCATTCTCTCTCTGAAAACTTAGCTTAGCTTTCAGGAATGTCGCAGGTCAGGCATTAAATGAGGATTAAGGAGCCTTGCGTGCTTTCGCATCTCCTTTTGGAGGATGCTATGTGCCTCATGTAATGGTCAAGGGGCTGCAGTTCTCCTACCTCTGGGCTACGCTATATCAAACTAAAATATATCTCAGGCATTTGATGCTGTTCCCAAATCTTTTGAAGGGCAAGGAAGTAAAATGCCAGCTCTCATTCTCGATCTGTTAATCACAGCACCATTGCTGCTGGAGCTCGTCACACAGAGGAGAAATTCAAGAGCTCAAGTGCCAAGAAGGTAGATATAAAAATTCCTTCATACACTGCTGGTACAACTGGTATCTCGGAAGCACTGAAGAAAGCGGAGGAGCATGCTGATGAGTCATTTCACATAAAAGTTAATTTATGGTAACATGGGAAAAGGAACTAAAGCCTCAGCTTGAGTCTGAGGTAAGCAAGATACCGCTCATGTGTAACTCGAGATGCTGTTCTGCTCCTTGGAATGTGCTTGTAGCCAAGTGCCAGGCAGTCATGATATGGTGGGCCTAATGCAAATTAGAATGTTTGCAACACATTCGGGAACATAAACATAGGAGAGGTTGTGACTAGTGAAACATTCTGCTGAGTAGCCGTTGAACCTACCCAGTACTTCACCACAAACTGTCCCCAATTACCCAGCATACAGCTAAAATTGCAGGCCCAAAGATCCAGTTCCTAGATGCCTGGAGTATGTATGGTGTTTGATGTGGAGGTTTTCTAAAAAGGTAACATACTGAGACAGAAAAATATAGAGTGGATTTGCAGTGTTTTCTAAATATCAATTATAGATCAAGAAAAACAGAGGTCGTCCTTTTTTTTTCTTAGAAAGAATATGTCAAATGCTACAGCTTGCAGACACCTTATGGCAGGCGAATTAGAACTCAGATGCTAGAAGTAAAAAAGTGAGAGCAATGAGAAACACAGCTTGAACTGATACAAAATCCAGTTTATACAAACGTCAATCTGCTTTTGATCAGTAGTTAATGTTCAGCAAGATCACAGTGTAATGCTGGTTTTGGCTGTATAATCTACAAGGGGATTGTGTGAATTATTTTTATCTTCTGCAGTTTTCCACAGCTGTTCACCTCAGTATGTATTCTCTTTCAAACCCCTAAGAACCTCTTTAGAGAATAGTTTTGTGTTACAACTAATGTGAAAGGACCATAGTGCTCTCTCTGCTGAGCTGAATTTCAAGTAAGGAAAATAAAAATGCAAATTATAAATGAAAGCTAATTTCTCCTCCTAGAGATCTGTGAATTCCATAGAGATCTTCAGATACTTGGAGACAACCACAGAAGCACAGTGTATCAACACTGCTTTTAAGTATTAAATATGCCTAAAGATATCCATAAAACATTCTCAGTAAATACTGGTTTTAGTAAACAGCCTTTTGAACAAATACTATTTTTATTTTAGGCAGATACATGATAAATTCAGAGCACCTGGAACCTGAAGTAGCTCTTTGTACCCCAAATATTTTAATATAAATTCTATCAGTTACACATAATTTCACTGTGGCAATTGAGGCACAGACTCTCCATGAGTGCAGAAGGAAAGACCCTTTATTATTACAATAGCACATATTTATGCTATGGTTAAAGCTCTTACTTCCTAATTAGCAAATCAGCAATTAGACAGCTATCAACCTTTTCTCCTATCAGCATCAGACCCCTCTAACACACGCTGTGCAGAACAATCACCTTCCTGTTCACGCGCTGTTCATGCAGCGGTAACTTCTCACAGTCCAGGACTTTTCACAGTTCAGTGTTGCAGCTCTCCGCTGTTTTTCCCTACCAGCTTGGCACAATGCAGGAGTTTCTTATCTTTCTCCCAAGGCCCTTTTCTCATCAAAGCCTTGCTGCTTCTCAAGGGCTGTGCAGAGCTGACAGGCCGATGTCGACTTGCCTCTCTCCCACGTTTCACTATGTGTAATTTACTGTCAGTGGTGTGACTCATGAGGGACTGACATGTCCCTAAATGCTTTGGTGGCCAAAGCAATCCGGGTGACTTGGGCTTCTTCCTTGGTGGGCCGTAAGAAATACTGTGATACAGAGCTCTTCACTCTTCACAGAGAGTCATGCTGGATTGATCGGCCACCACCACAGGCTACTTAACGTGCAGATTTTATTCTGATTTATTGCTGGTAGTGGTTTAGCAGTAAACACAAAAGCACACAGAGCATGAGAGAAATGGCTGCACTTTTAACTGCTGATACTGTAGGTACATTTCACTTACTCCAGTTCATCTTCAATTTATCTCTGCTGCACCCGTTATAGATGTTCTAATGAAAGTCAAATAGCAGGTAATGCTGTGAACCAGTACCCTCTTCCAAACCCTGCCATGCCGGGAGAAAGTCTCACTTGCCCCCAGGTACTCAGCAGCTCCCCTGTTGGAAGTCACAGCATAATGAGATACACCAACAGAGGTGTTTTAATTAGTGCTTATCAGCCTGTCATTCCAAATGTGCCACACTAAGTTATTATCCAAGTGACTTAGCAAATCCGGCTCGTTTTGACAGACACAGGTTAGACAGCACTTACAAAAGCCCACCACCACCAGAGTTGAGGCAGTAGCTCCCAACAGCCAAACACAAGGATAAATTACAGTTGACTGTTGTCTTCCACCAACACTGCTGCTGTTTCTAAGGTAAACGACTGCCAAAAGCATAAGCCTAGATTGCACCCTTTTGAGGCATCACTCATGCCTTCTTTTGTGATTGCACTGCAACTGTCCTAGTTTGTCCACTACTAGAAGCAAAGAATTGTGGCAAGCCACCTCTGGACAAAACTATCTTCTACACTCGAGCAGTGGTACTGGCCTCAGTGTAGATGTGCCAGTGTAAAACTGCAGAAAAACTACCCTATGCATCGGGCTTTTCCTACCATTTCTCACAACTATATATTTAAATGTTACCAATTCCCATTCAATGTTCATGCATGTGTCAGGCAATATATACATGTGTATGTGTTAAATATGAAAATGCCATTATCCTCATTTCACAAAAAAGGAAGGGGTTTTGAGACCTAAATAGCCTTGAAAATAGAGACCACAGAGTTTAAAACTCGTTTTTTCAGAAAAGCTGAAATTTCAACAGAAGTATGAAAATCTGTTATCGGATTTTCAGAAAAGTTCATCTATGGAGGGGCTAAAATTTAAAAATTCTGGTCATAAGTGACATACCTAATGTAATATAAGTAGCTGGAGACAAAATGGGAAATGTATTGGATAATAAATTATTAAAGCTCACATGAAGTAAAGCATATTCTAAATATATTGCAGGTACCCCCAAAGTTGGAGAGTGAATGAATTGAAACAATGTAGTGTTTATACTAAGTTTATACTAATCTGCAGAAAGACTTGGATATTCCTAACAAAGGATACATGTGGTTAATAAGCCACAGGTTTTCAGCCTGTGGATTTCTTCGGCCATACAAAATTTGGGAAATAGAGAGTCTCACTGAACATTCATTCATATGTAGCATGCACAATCTCAGAACTGTGCTGCGCAAACTGTGCAGAAAGGAGTGGTTCCTGCAACAAGGATCCTGCTGGTTTTCTTAAATGCATTAAAAACAATCGAACAACTACTGATAGTTTGCCTATTATAAAGGGCTTTCACTGAATCAGAGGGCATAAATAGTATGCATTTATTTGAAGACTAAAAAGCTTCACAAGAAGCAGCACAGATACTAAGGTCTAAAAAGCAAATGGTCACAATCCGGTAACTAATTTATCACGCCTAACTTTTATCAGGCCGATCTGTACTCTGTCTGCTAGAACTGTTATGGCTCTATAATTAAAAATAATAATGTTTTGCTCCAACATTCTTTTAGACAAAGCTGCCTTAATAAAGTTGGTTTGTAAATTAAGTGTGAACTGTGACTCCTGCCCAGAAAGACAGAACCCTTTTATCCCCACTCCAGTCTACCCCGCCACCCCCACATCCATCCACCCATCCCCTGCCTGTAGCATTTTGCCTATAAAATGCCTTCTGGAAGCAGTATGTGATGGGAGGAGAAGGCGAAACAGTTCCTCTGCAGACAGCTTGGCACAAAATAAACTATGTGAACTTTCCTGAAATGTAGGGGTGTCTGTTCTACCAGAGATAAAACCCACCTGCATTTTGAAATGAGCACACTGCAAACTCACTCTGCCTGGCTTGGGTAACAGGATTATTTGCAGAGGTGATCAGAAAAGAGGCAAATCAGGTCAGTCACTTCTCTGCATACCAGCACTGTAGCTGCCAGTGGTCACTGCCTAAACAAACTGGGAACAGGACACCTTGTTATTTTTCCCCTCCGTCATTAATATTCATATGGGAGTCCCCTGGGACCTGCCTGAAGTGCACTGGCATTACAGAATAGTGCCCACGGGTTCGTCTTAGTGTATGTAAGCATTAAAGCAAGTGTTTATCAGGCATCTAGTGCAAGAAGGTCACTGCAATCTTCTCCCCTAGTTAGTAAGCATGAATTTTTATTTACATTTTGCACCTCAAGAGAGAAAGTCAGGCGTTAACACTTCACTTCTACTAGAAATTTCCAGATTCTTTCGGGAGCACATTCGCAGGGATTCATAGGATATTCTCTGCATTTCTAAACTTGTTTTTAACAGGAGTTGATCTGTGGAGCAACTGCAGGATGGTATGACAATAACCTCTCCCAACCATCTGATGCGTGGACTAAAGGACAGGTTTAGGCCCAGGCTTACAAAATTGGGTGCTTTCACATCACACAGCTGTCTTTAGGTGTTTGCATAAGCTGGTAAGATCATACGGAGTGCTGGGCATGTTCTGATCCCATTCCTGTTTTGCTGGGCTGTTGCTGCACAGATCACAGCCTTTGCTGCCTGCCTTCTCCACAAATTGCTGCAGCCAAGGGTTTCTCTCTCTGTCCTTACACAAAGGGTGCAGAACAAACATCCCATGCAATCTATGTGGGCTGGAAAAACCACTCCATAAACGTAAAGCCAAGAATTAAAGTCTTAGCAAATGAAAGAGTTATTATTAGTCCAGTTACAATCACACTTACAGTCCAAATTAGCTAATTATTGCAGCTCATTCAATAATGATATAATTAAAACCACCATACACAAACTTAATATAATCCATGCCTTTCTCTGGTATCATGCTCACACTGCTTACCCTTCCACTGGGCTCAAACGTCAGTAACACCAGTCTTCTTTAGAAAAAGCAAGGTTTGGTTATAATAAGTTGTCAGCATCCCTAGTTCTCCGCTAATATTTATTTCTTCTTCTTCTTCTTTGCCAGGAGAAGAATGATGATGTACATTTCTTCCTCCTCACTTTAGGTCTGCTTGGGGTCATTTTTATGTTTGCTAACAGTCTATCAACTTGCTCCTTCGCTGCTGGTTCACAGTTCCATGTTATATCTCAGTTTACTGCATAAGTTTTACCAGTGTTGCAGACTTGTCCTTTGTTCCATTTGTTAACCCACCAAATCAATTGACTCAGCTTCTAAGGCTTCATTTCATTAGTGACCTGTGGTTGGCAGTTTGTGGTTTGTATCTAGAGCCATGAGGCCTCTGTTACTGTCCGGTGCTTGAATTTGCAAGGCCTCTACTGTTACCTTGTACTTGTATTTTGGGATACCCAAAACACCCTGGGTTTTTTTTTCCCCACAGCCTTCAAGCTGTGGTTTCCAGATAATTTAGCTAATGTTTTATTAAGACTAACCACCTGTAGTCAACATCTACTTGTTTTGGCAATATCACTGGTACATTATTAAAATTACTTCATAACTGGGCAGAACACCTCTTATTTCTTAGTTTATTCAAGCATGACCAAAAAGCACCATGCAAGCCTGGCAGGAGAAAGCCCTATTAGAGGATGCTAAATTGATTTTTCTTTTTAACACACTCCACAAGTGACATATAGGAGCACAGGCCATGCACGAATCTGCCTAGACACAGACTGGACTAGGAGAGAATGTGCTTTCTCTATCTATAATGATATACTTATGCTTCAGTTTCTGTATCTATATAACTATAGATGACAGTGACTTTCAAGCAAAAGTAACTATGAAGGAGTGTTCCCGGATGTCACTCACAGCAAAACTAGCATAATGGAATAAAAATACAAAGGCCCCTAGCCCACCACTGGAAAAGATTTTTTTTGTGTATTTGGCATGTTTCAACAGTCCAGTATCAGAATTCCTTTCTCATTCCTGCCAGAGGCACTCCTGGCTCAACTTGCTTAACTTGCTTCATCGCTCTACCACTGCTACACTAGTCTTTCCATATTACCCTCTTGAGAAAGGGAAAGAAGGTGGTCTGGGACTGTGAGCTTCCATTCATTTCTTTTCAGTTACCTGGAAAGAAGCTGTTGGTAACTTGACATATGGGAAGTATGTTAAGCTTAAAGAGCTGCAAACTTTGGATAGTTCTGGGAAAACTATGGTTAAGTGGGAACAGCTGTTTTGCATGGAAATAACAGATCAGCTATTTCAACAAGAGAAAGTCATCTTCCTGTTTAATAGAGGTGGCAAGCAGAACCAAGAATCTTTGCCTTAAACTTTTTAGATTGTATTTTTCATCACTTTGTTTCTGTAGTTTCTGTGACACATTAATAACAACTGGAGCGTTTTTAAGCAACTCGGCCAGTGTTCCACTGGAAAGTTGGCAACTCGGAGGGGACATACCAAGGGCAGACGCTCTCGCTGAAGATGAATTTGCCTATTTTACTTGATATGCCAGGCATCATTTAAATGGGAACTGTTTTATCAGTCACTCTATTATGGAGGCAAAATTCAGGAAAGGAATCTGCTTTTGCAAAGGAAAAGTTCTTGCAAATCAATCGCTGATTTAAGAATATAGCCAAAACTCAGAAGGAGGAATTTCCTGCAGCTATGAAAAAAACCCCAAAAAACAACTGGCTACCAGGCAAAGAATCTAGCCTTGATCCCTACTAAGTCAGTAGCAAAACTCCTGCCAACTTTGATGACAGTAAGATTATAACCATTAGGGGTTAAGCAGCAGTATATATATATATATATATAGAGAGAGAGAGAGAGAGAGATTTAATACACAAGGAACATCCAATCTGGAATAATTATCATCCCTCTAATAAGGCTTCAGATTGCAGCCATCCTGACTCAACCTCTCATCTGTCAAAAACAGATAAATAGAGAATTACAGATTTCATTGCATCTGGCTGTTTCTTATGAAACCAAAGTCCTGCCCACTCAGCTTGGGCACAAGCGATCTCATAAAGGATGGTAGGTTTTGTAAGAAGTTGGGAGACTGTCCAAGGTTTGTCAGCCAAAATCTCCCTTCCCCACTGTTGTTACATAACGCGCCACTAGCTTCTGAATGCTCCTACTACTCACACAGCTCCCAAGTGTGCTCAGTCCTTACTCGAGCAAAGTCCCTTGAAGAATGCATGAAGCTTTGCCTCCTTAATGATGTACATGGGGCCTCTATTAGCAGAGACACCACGTCAGCGTATACATAAAACTACAATGCTATACGTCAGTAGCATACTACACAAATATACACCCATCAGATACAGCCTCGTTCTTGAAAAAAATGTCAGTGGCACAATGCAAAATGGCTGGGACTACATTCAATTGTTTCTATTTATTTATAATGACCAGAAAACAAAGGGCAAAAACGCATGAAAAATGGAAGTTATTCATTGATTTCATGTTTCTAAAATCTTAAGTGAGTTAAAATAATGAAGAAAAATCAAATTATTTTCACTGAGTGTGGGCCTGAAGAGATGATAAGCTTTACACTTCTGATGGAACAGGTGATTCTACCACTAAAAACTCCGAGTAATCAATAAGGCAATATCTCCATAGAAGGATGGAGGGAGTTCATCCGTGCGATCAACTACCAGAGGCTTCCAGGACAGAATTTACAAAAAGGAAGACAATCATTCCTCTTCAAAGTACCAGCTTATCAGTCTTTGGGATAGAACAATAAAAAGATTTGAGTGCATAAATGGGATGTAGCATTATGAAGGGACTTCAAACTAAAGCTGCAGTTCAAGTAAGTTTGCTCAACTGCTGTCCAACCCTTATTTCAAAAGATACTTCCTTGCTTAGCTGTAAAGCGTTCCTGCAAGTGCACATTTTTGAATATGCTAACCTAGCTTTTACAGAAACAACAGTTCAGTGCTTAATTCACAATGGTGCTTGGTTGGGATCCAAAACTTTGATGTTCTTCTGCCCAGTTTTCCTAAAAGGCTTATCTCTGTAGACATTTACAGAGTCTCGAAGACTGACAGGATCAGGACTCTACAAAATGAGCTGTGGCCATGATGGTCTTTCAGACATTTGCTCCCTCACTCCCTTTATGTGATGACATATGGTTGTAAAGGTTCACCTTTATGGTTCACCTTTATGGTAGTAAAGGTTTACTTCACCACAGTAAAGGTTCAGGTGTGTAGGAACACTTTTCACTGCTGAGCAGTGCTGTTGTAAACATGAGATTAATCTGAGAAGCAAGAAGCAGGAGCATGATATTATCACCTGGTGCAACGGTGCTAATCAAGGGCGAACTGGTGGGCTCTGGCCCCTGCTTAGAGCATTGATTTTGTATCTTAATGAAGGAAGTACTGTTTCCAGTGTGAGGATGGGTACCTCTCTTAGTGTACTCACAGCCAAGTTCAAACACACTTGGGCTTCTGACCCCATGAATCTCAAATGCTTTTCTCTCCTGCTTCCAAAGAGTGGAATACAAATGGTGGGCAGCCCCCAGCAACATTAGCCTGATGGTTGGGGTGTTTTTTCCCAGTGACACAGGAGCCACCATCAATGAATACCTAGACTGAGGAGGGAACCAAATCCAAGTCTTTCATTTGCTAATTGTTAAATTAGTACACAAAAGAAATTGCCAGCACTTACGCTTAAAACAAAACTTTTCATTTCTCTGTAAGAAAGGATGTCAGCATCTCTCTTCACAGCCGAGGTCCCCAAGTGGTTAGAAGTGCTACTGCTGTTTAGAGGAAGGCTTCTCTGAGGTCAGAAATGGTCCAGATATAAAATCTCTAGTCTGAATGTCCCCTCTCAGCTAGCTCCAGGCAGCTGTGGGCTAGCCATGCCGGATTTAGACTCTGCTCAGCCTGCTGCTTCTTCTGGATCCCATTAAAGAGGTGCTTAACTTCCCATGGAGCCTAACACGGGTTCTGGATTCCTCTCCTGTGCGTAATATTTGACACATAATCAGAAACAGATCCTGGCCCAAAGCTCTAGCCAGCCAAAAATGGAGAAAAACAGATTGGCTGACATTCTGCCAGGGTTACGCTCTGCCAGGCATACTGATGCCCATGGGATGACATAGATGTAAATGAATTTGACCCCAGTGTTATCACTTGTAGCTGAAACATTCAATTGTTTATAAGAAAGTTGTGTGGATATTAAGAAACATGTGGGCCTTTCAGATCCTTCACTTTGTGATAGCAATCAAAGTTTCTGATAAGATGTTTTGATGAAGCTGGAATTACAGCACCATGACAGTCAGCTCTTACAGTAAGACATCATTTCCCAAAAACTGACTTCTTGAAATGTCTGAAGCACTACATTCAAATAAAGGGAAAAATGCCCAAAGCAACTTCAAATCAATATCTTGCTAAATACAAGGAAGCAGATACTCAGCTCATATAAACCCTTTAAATAGAACAGATTTAAGCAATTTAGAGATACTGAGGATCTTTGCTTCAGAATAAATAGAACTGAAAATAATGATTACTTTTTTCCTACTCCCTCCTTCTTCATAATTAATTTTGTTTAGATCTTTCCGAAGGACTGATACGAAAGCAATTGTCTCCTTGGGTAAGTGTGCAAGAGTCACAGGAATCCAGGACTTTTCTCAGCAAAGGAGAAAAAAGAAACTTTGGAGCTACCTACAGCTTTAAATAATCTTCTTCTATTAAAAATGGGGGGGTTAAAAAAAGCCCGACCTTGCAGCTAGGTACTTCTGAGCTGCGTAATACAGTGATAAAGTTCATTTTTAAGGCAGATGAAGAAATGCACTAGAAAATTATTCATATCAAACCAAGGAAACAGCACATTTAAACCACTGTGGCTGAGAAGATTTGTGTACCTGTCTAATTTTACCTTCTGTCTGTCCCATTAAGTTTGTTCAAGGAAGAAACAGAATGACCAGATGTGGGTATCTCTAGCTTGCTTTATTAACAACTCAGAGCTGGGACACCACCACAGTGAATGGCAAATGTCCAAAGGACTCGTGCAGTTCATACACTATTTCTAAATCTATTACCCAAGTCCAAAGTCCCTGTAAGTTTTCACTCAACCTTTTAGTTCTTGATTCTCATTATTTATTAAAGTTCACTACAATCCCTGTCTCAGCTGAATACTTCTCTTCTGGTTCCAATCCTTGTGTCAGTTTCAGCGTCATCTTTTGCATCATCATCTTCACCTTTCTTCCACTAATTTTAACCTTGCTCAGTTCTGAGAAAGACCTCAAGATGTGCTATTAAAAGCTTAGGT
>NW_020799096.1:7009459-7012265 GCF_003259725.1 Athene cunicularia
TTATATTTAAAATTTATCTACAAGTTAGTGTGGTAAAGAGTATTATACAAATGCCCTGATCTGCTCAGAAATTAGGGCCTGGATGTACAAGCCACCAGGATGCAAAGAACGCGTGCAAGCTCTTACTGACTTAACAGTAAGAAGAGGAAAATATCCTATACCATAGTCTGTCCGTCTGCTTCCACTTGCAACCCCACACTTCTGTTGAGACTACACGCTCAGTTCCTGAATTTGTGTCAATAATTCTGCCAAGGCTGAAGTCACTGAATCTGAGGTCATCTAAGCTAGGCCCTTACCTGCTCCAAACTGGCAGAACTCTTACTTCAGCCAGGCTAGGACAGTCAAGGGTGTACAAAAGCAAGACCAATGGGGTTTCTGGAGAACGCCTGCCTCTTCTGCTATTGCGACATTCCTCCCATAGAATACCATTCATAATCTGGAAACTCTTCATCTTAGAATTATTTAGGTTTTCTGTCACTCTCCTAACATGCTGGAAAGCTGTTCCAGAGTCTGACGACTATGTTGGTTTGAAAATGTGAAGTTAAAAGACACTTGAAAATAGCAAGATAACATTGAAATGAAAGAAGGGCCAAAAAAACTCCATTATATCACTTGAGTTTGCTTCCAAAATAAAGTCTCCATTTAGTAGGCATCAGCCCAGCTGGTATGTAACTGTTAGTAACTGTTGTAATTTCTCTAAATAGAGTGAAAAATTGATACTGTGTCTCATCTAATTTGTTTCAGACATTTTAAATATAATTGTAACACCTAAAAATATTTCTCCTGCCTCACTCGTTGCTTGAAGATACATGACCATGTAAGGGACTGATTGCGATTTGACGTGCCAGCACACGGGAGCAGTGTGTCTCAGCAGCAAATCTCTTAGCCTCCAGCAAATATCAGGTCATCTGCTTAACCTGCTGCATAATGGATTCCCTTAAATCACATCACCTCGCATTTGCCCTATACTACGCTTTAGACACACAGATATTTAACTCAGATTAGCACATAAACTGATTTTACCTCGAAGCCTTTAGACTAGAGGTCTTCACTGAGTTTTGCACGTCACGTCAGCTGTTGTGATCTGCCATTTCAAGGGATGGCAACAACTCTGTCTCTTCTTCTCAGATGAGGCCTGAAAAAAGGCTACTAATAAAACTCCCAAAAGGCCTGCTGCTAACCAAAACACACAGGCTAACTACAGACCCACGGGATGAGTGAAAAAGGTTTTCTCACAACTTACGCGCCATCTCGTGACATATCAGCTGAATGGATATGTTGGAATTAGTTCATGAAGAGCAGAAGCTGGGTTTTTTTGAGGTTTATCTGCAAGATTATGTTGCTTTGCTGCTGAGTGTTGTTTTGTAGTAGAATGGCAGCTGCATTCTTTCCAATGCCAGTAAGCCTACAAAATTAGGTATATGAAATAAAAATCTTCATCAATATTATATATTAGTGGCATGACATACAAAAGCTAGATTATTTTGTTTAAATCTTAAAATAAGCACCAAATCCTTGCAAAAGACTGACAATTAACAGGACAAAGCCAGTTTCCTGACATCTGAAGTTAGAATGGTAGCCACTTAGCTGAATGCAAGTGGGAAGCAAGACGTGATCTTTTGTCCTGAATAAATGAGGATTTACTAAGTAGAAGCTAAAATAATATTAAAGTAGTGCTTGTTTAATAATACTATATTGTTAAATAAACTGCAAGATTGCTATTTCCCGTGTAAAACGTAGGCATTCTCACGACTGCTTTTGTCTTACTGTACTTCAGAGTCACAGGGCACTGTAAAAGCATTTGCCAGGTAAGAGCATCCTTTGCCTTTGATGTGCATTTTTGAAGCACCAAGATGATCACACTTACAATCACCTTCAATTCCTGGACTTCTAAGATAAATTTTTTGCATTTCACCCAGCTCTGAAGCAATCCTCGAAACCTCACGTGCCCTTGAATTTCAGCAGGAGGCTAAAGCATCAATTTAAACTTTGCCTTTCCAACACCGACCTGCCTCCCTTCCTCATCGTGCAACAGAAAGATTACGGCTGGGGCAGGAAACTGCAAAACCTGGGGGCAGGTTGGGCTCTCCGGGGGTCGCTCATACAGTGAGGAGGAGGAGGGAGTTGCCCTTTGCTGCTCAGGCCGCAGCCATGGCCCTCACCAGACTTTGCTGGGCCTGTGGCTAGACCCTGCCCCATAACCAACAGGTACCTCTCGTGGCACCAACCCACCCACTGAAAATGAAAAGAAAGAAAAACCAAACCCTACTGCATGTGTTCTGGATACTGCAAGACATGGCCCTGACCTTCTCCTCCCTCCATCTGCACGTATTTTGGCCTCCGGCGAGCATGGCCTTTCTCACCGTGATGGGGGCCCTCCTTGCCCACCGGGCCATGCTCCCCACCCCACGACGCCCTTCAGCTGTATCCCCAACTGTCCCCAAGGCCTCGGCAGGGGAGGCGAACCCCTCAGCCTGCCTCTGCACCCCAACGCCTTTTGGCCGGCCCGCCGCCATACCTCCCCTCAGTGCCCGTCTGTAAATGATTGTGGCACTGAGGTGGTTTTTGCGTGTTTTGTTTTGGTGGGGAGGTTTGTTTTTTTTTTGGTTTTTTTTGTTTTTTTTTTAAATATCGGTGTTTTGAAGGCTCCAACACTCCCCACGTTATTTTCAGTCCCCGGGAAGGGCGCCGGGGGTGAGCGGCGGGCAGCCTGGCGGAGCGCCCTGCTGCTGCCTCACGGCCTGAGGCGGCGGCGGTGGCGGCGGCGGCGGGGCTGCTCCTCCCGCCCGCCCGGGGCCGCGGAAGC
>NW_020799096.1:7012315-7031472 GCF_003259725.1 Athene cunicularia
GCCGCGGCCTCGCCGTCCGCCGCGGCTCTGCCCGCCGCGCCGATGTCCCACAGGGCGCGAAGGGGGCAGGAGGAGCAGGAGGAGGAGGGGGCGGAGGAGGAGGAAGCGGCGGCGAGGGGCAGCCAGGCGCGGGCCAAAAGCCACCCGGAGTCCGCGGCGAGCGGCGGCAGGACCCAGGACCGGCATGAGAGGAAACGGAAGAGGCAGGAGGCGCAGCAGCTCCAGAAGCTCCAGCACCTGGAGTCCTTGTAAGGGGCGGAGGAGGGGGGGTTACCCGGCGGGCGCTTCGGCCCCGGGCCCTGCCTTGCCGCCCCCCCTGCTCTGCTCCGAGCCCGCCCCGCCGGCATGTGGGGCTCGTTTCCAGTGCGGGCTTGGGGGGGTTGAGGGGGGTGTGCGTGTAATTTTTTCCCTGGACCGTTCTCTTCCGGCAGCGGCAGCTCCGGCTCCGTCCCGTTTTAAAACCGCGCCCCGTTTTTATGCAGAAGCGGGTCCGTGTTTCGGTTGCGTACGGGCCGGGCAGCCCGGGCCGCGCTACAGCAGCGCTCTGCTCTCCGGGGGGCTTCGGGGCCGCCGGCAGAGCTGCGCGGTCCCTTTTAGAACGACTTGTTGGGGGAAAACGGGTCTCTTCCACGTTTCTAGAACTCTGGGAGTTGCAGCATAGAAGCGGGGGTTATTCAGCCAGCTTCTACTAGAGTGTATTTTAAAAAAACCCAAAAGACCAAAAGGTTTGAGATCTGCCTAGTGACTCCATCAGTAGCCCGCGGTGCTGTTAAAAAGCTTATGCTATTTCACTGAAGGGGGGGTCAATGGAATAAAAAGATCAGGTTCACAAAACCATGATTTTTTCCTTTACCGGTTGAAGTAGAAATCTATTTGTTATGAAACCCACTAAACAGCACTTAAAAAGTTACTGTTCTAAAGGCCTTTCCCCGTGTCTTGGCATTTGACTTCTAAGCATATCCTCTTTCTCAAGTCGCTGTTGCTCTATGTAGCACCTGCTTGCTGTTTGGATTTTAATACATTTTATATCAACTATTAACTTCAGAGGAATGCTGCGGGAAAGGTGATATTTTGGTTTATAAAGTTCTGTCTAGGTTTAATACATACAAGATGGAGTTATTACAGACTGTGTTTGTCTTGACAAAGCTGTGATCCACCAGTGTTTTAGTAAAGAAGTTTATATCAGTGAGATCTTGGGGAGGGGTGCTACAGAAAAAGAGGACAGAGTTGTGCGGTTGTAACTGAAGCTGAATTGGATGTACCACACGTTACTGTAAAGTGGTGCAGTGAAAGTAATTGTTCTCCCACGAGAATATGAATCTGAAGGACCTTTGCGAGAGAAGTGTGTAGTGATATGACAAGCACTGTGTCTCAGCTTGCACACAGGTATCTATCTATCTGTGCTAGAGTTCTGGGTGATTACTGACAGAGTAAAATTTCAGGGAATATGTGATGTGAAGGTTTTAACTCTATACCATCGAAATACTGTATTTTCTCTATTTGTCTGTGCTAAGCTGCAGAGTAACAATATTTCTGTTGCTTTTCAGTTATGAGAAACCTCCCCCAGGGCTAATTAAGGTTGGTAAATATACTGCAGTAAATTTTTAGCATTTTCACACAACCTGTGTTTTAGCTTAAGTGTCTGTGTTACCTGTGTAAATTATAGAGAGAAGTAGGTGATTCCAGGGAAAAACTCCAGATTCTTCTCCATTTCTTATGCTCAAATATTTGTGTAAAAATACTTTTCTCTCATAACGATAATTACTTTTGCCAAATTTATATACCTAAGCCATAATCTAGTGCTTTTAACCTAGAAAATACTGCTGTGTTGTAAAGGCTGTTTTTAATTGTTATGTCTTATTAGCAGGAAGAGGAAAAAGAAGTTCCTGCTTGTCTGTTAAGTTTTCATTTATATTATTTATCTAAATACTAAAATAAATGGGAAGGAACAGAATTAATATGGCAATTAAGTTCAAACTGGAAAATTCAAGGGTGAGGGGAAAAAGAAAATTAATGCTGTTAAAAGGGTCAGGTATTTAGATCCTTCACGTGTTATGAGAAAAAGACATGTTACAGGGGAAATAGGTTCCATATCAAGTGAAGGCCTGCACACTTGGAGTATTAATTTTTACAAAGTTAAGATAAAAAAAGTGATTTTATCGTCCTTATTTTTTTTCATAGGAGAATGAAACAAAACCAGAAGACTGCATACCTGATGTACCAGGCAATGAAAGTGCACGGGAATTCCTGGCACATGCCCCGACAAAAGGGCTTTGGATGCCTTTGGGAAAAGAAGTCAAAGTCATGCAGTGTAAGTTTGAAAATATTCCAGATGTCATTGGACCTTCATATAGCCATCCGTTTACTCTGGGGGAGGGCAGGATGTCTGGTGGACAGATGACAAGGTTCAGGTAGATTGACATCATTGATACAAAAGCAACCAGTATTTTGAAGGCTGTAATAGCCTTGCATTTAATAGATGCTACATTTATCAACATAATACTTGTATCTTTCCATTTGTTCCAACACATTGAAAATATTTTGCGTTAACATGTGGCTGCTTTTTTTCTTTTACTTTTCTTCTGGTCTGACTCAGAGGTACAATTCACTGCTGCTTTTTTTTTTCTTTTAAAGGTTGGAGGTGTAAACGTTATGGACACAGAACAGGAGATAAAGAATGCCCATTCTTTATTAAAGGCAATCAGAAATTGGAACAATTTAGAGTAGTGAGTACAAATACTGTAGTATTATTGCTTGTATTTTTTAATACTTATGCATAATCTTGCAAGTGAAGAGAAGCCTGTTAGATGATGCTTTATTAAGAATTTTTCCTCTGTCTCTAGTATAATATAGATGCCGAAAATCTCCTAATAAAGAAAAAGCTACAGATGTGGTTGGATGTTTGACTACTTTGCAGAAAATCTACTCTTCAAGAGGAAAATTAGTAATTTTTACATCTAAATTGGAAATCTTCAAGAACCCATTTCTACCATTATATTCAGTTTTTGTGATTAAAATGTCAACGTAACAAAAAATGTTTAGTCAAGCTTGAGCTGCTTCAAACCTTTCGCTCTCACTGTGAACAACCACATCATGAAGCCTGTTGTATAGGTCTGTAATCCAGTCATTGTCTACAGGTCTGATCTCTTGCTACATGAGGCTGCATCTCAGTTCTGCAGATTCTTTCTGCATGATCTCTTTAACTATCCCTGTTGCTCTGCATTGTTAACCTGTATTTCAAGTTCTCATCACTTTGTGTCTTATGTCCTCATTTCTATCCTTGAAGAATGTAATTTGGACTCATCCTGTCCAGATTCTGAACTCATACTGATTGTATGCTACTGCAAAGAGTATTTTTAGCCCTCTCCCATGACAAGATTGTCTCTATTCTTTTTTATTTGAGCTTCTTTTCTGTTGCATCGGGCTCTTGCTGTATGTCCAAGGCCCTTCATGCTGCATTCCCATCTTTCATTTACCACTGACATTTTAATTCCACCTCTGGTCAGCATCTGATATCTCCTCTCTGTTGAACTTGTTTGCTTGATCTTCCAACAGAACTGATCACCCCATCTTTTTTCTTCATTCTTGCATGGCAAGCACTCACCTTAAATGTCTGCAAAGTTTATTTGCTATCTTCCTTCACAACTGTCTTTTGCTACAATGCTCATTTAATTTAAAAATAATGGATTTAAGAATTAATAATGGTAGTGCATAGCATGCTAAGACAACTCCAGCTTCATTATCCATTTGTCTTCTGTTCCTTGCCCCTGTATTCATGTATGTTCATGTCCAAGTTTTTAAAATATGCTGAAAGGCACAGCTCATTATTTTGAACTTCAGTATTCCATCTATGTGTAGCTATTCCTGCAGTATATGTATGGGGGTTTCATGGTTAACTGTGATTGGAGAGGGAGAGAGGTATTATACCTAAGGAGTGTCCCCTTCATCCCTTTAGTGATGTAACTAAATAAGCTTTTCCTAAAGTAAAAAAAAAAACAGATTAACAATGTTAAGTCTGAGACTATACTTGTGAATTAAGAGCTTGCTAAATGTATTTCATCTTGTGATAAAAGCCTCTTGTATTGGGTTGCTTTGGTTTATTTTTTTAGGAAATAAAACAGTCGGTGATACTTTTATTTACCAACATTGGATTTTCTGTTTTCCACTTTAAAGGCACATGAAGATCCAATGTACGATTTAATAAGGGAAAATAAACGTCATGAAAAAGAAATGAGGTAAGTGTATCTGTGTAGTAAACTGCATTTTGAATGTGGTTTTCATTTTGATAACATAGTAATAGGTGAAATTTTGATAGAAGCTTACTCTTACCTCAGAACATTTTTTTAATGGCAGTTTCGTTATGTTGGCAGAGACTAATGCGTTTCTACTTTCTCAATAATCACTCAGTAGTACTTCCTGACTCTTTAATTATATCAGCTTCTATGTTTTTTCCGAAAACAAAGTTTAAAGAGGAGTCATACTCATTTATGTCATAATATTCAGATACTTTGGTTTAGGCCTAAAAAAAAAGAATTTTGATTTTTTTCTTCTTTCACTGACATGTTTTCTAAAATTTGGTACATAAAACTGCCTTCAGTAGACATGAAGGGGTGGATTTACAAAGCTAGCTCTAAGCACCTGATGTTGTTCCTCATGTGAGATTGTTATTCAGTATATAAAACAGCAGAGTTTTTAGTGCTTTCTTGCTTGAACTGCATCAGGGAGATAACTGAACAAACTATAAGTAGCCCGTAGAGGAGTACTGCTGCTGCAGGTGTGTTACTTTTTTTTTTTTTTTTAATTTTTTTTTTTTTTAAAAAAAAAAAAAGCAAGACCTTGGAGAGGATACTGAAGATGACAGTAAAATAAGCAAATAGTTTGTCCCCATTTGTCAGTAAACGACGAAAGTTCAAAGGAAGAGTGCCTGTCAAAAATACCTCTGCACCTAGCGTAGAGTTTACTGTCACCTTCGCTGACATCATCTCTGTATCAGCAGGGCAATGAATGTCATGATATCATAATCCCAGTATGCATCTGTGTTTGGATAAACATAGAACTTATAGTGGTCTGATAGCTGTTGCCTTATTATTTTGCACACATAAATATTGGCCAGTAAGCTAGTCTTCCTTGGATACCTGTGGGATGGAAAGGCCCTGAGAACAGAACATCTGCTTGCTTCAAGAGAGGTTGCTTTTATCAGTCTGTGAAAACTGTAACAGGAGTGTAATTCAGCAAAAGAGGAAGTGTTCTCTTGCCCCTTGTACGCAGCTTTCATTTCTTAAGCTACGAAGGCAATAGGTGAAACCTAGAGAAAATCATTACAGGTAGAGGAGAGCTAGAAAGGATTCTCATTCACATTTTTTAAACTCAGGATACAGCAACTGAAGCAGCTCCTGGAGGACTCTACCTCAGATGATGATGATAACAGTGATGACAGTGATGAGGATGATGAAGATGGCAGCAGCTCCACTTCTTCAGAATGTCGAGATAAACACAAGAAGAAAAAGAGAAAGAAGGAAAAGAAAAAAAAAGAAAAGAAGAAGAAGAAGAAGAGAAAGCGTAAATCATCTAAATCTAATGAGAAGTCAGAATCTGACTGACAGGAGTCACCTGCTGCATGCTCATTGACCCCTACTTGTGAACTGCAAGGAAAGATCCAAAGAATGAGGAAGAAACCACCGGAAAGGGCTTCATTCAACTTAGATGTATACATATAGCATCCTACATGGCTGTCCTCTTTTGCCCCTCTGCAGTGCTGCAGCGAGAAGGAAGAGTGCTGCATTAAACAATACTCAATCAACCATATCTTTATACTGTAAAAATCTTACCAAGGATCATCAGTCTTGGTCAGACTGGGCCTCTGCATTGCTGCATGTGACTGTCAGCAGAAAGCAATGACTACCAAGGTATTGCCAACAAATCTGCAGAATTTGCAGACTGTCTACTGAAGTGTCTTTTCTCCATGAAGTTATTTTATTATATACAAAGCCTCATTTGTAATGGGACTGCAGTTTGCACCATGCAGAGCACTGAGAGTTCACTTACAGTGCTTATACTAAGCAGGTTGTACTGTATTTTTTTTCTCTGCATACTGCCTGTGTGCTGAAGTTCAGTGTACTTATCCTGGTACTGGCAGCTAGGGAAATAAAGAGCATTGCTGAAGGGGGAAAAAGTTAATCAAGGGGATTTACTTTAAGATAAAATTGCAGCGTCAGCAAGACTTGATTTTTTTTGTGTAGCAAAATGTCAACATCACCATTAATGCGCACAGTTCTGCAACACCTAAAGCATTCTCCAAACCACAGGAGTGGGAGCCAAGTGTAATGATGTTAGATGTTCAACTTTACTGTAAAGATGTAGTGGGTTTAGTTATTTAAAAAGGGGGGTATCTTAGAAATGAAAAAGATTAATTTCTACATACACTTCAGTATCAGTTGTTTTGATACATTTGAGGGGTTTTTTCCTTTTAAAAAGGGTTGGGGAAATAAATTCCAACTTATTTCTTATGTTTACTAGAATTATTTTCTGTAGTATTATTAGTATAAAAGGATACAAATGTGTAAAGCTTTCAAAATGGTTTTCAACTATATGCATGTAAGCCACAGAACAGTAGTAAAGAACGTGTAAGCAGGAGGAAGGGGAAGTTTTGTGTAGTTAATTGACCTTGTGGACTGACCCCACTTTTCTATCTTACAGACTCGACTAGAAAGATTGAGATAGCTAAAACGCTTTTTGAAACCTTAAGGTACAGTGGTACAAAGCTGTGATTTGAGGATCTAGATGATATGTATTGGTACTCTGCAAAAGGTTAAAGAAAAATAGATTTCCTTTGAAAGGACTAGGAAGGATTTATATAGAACTTGGTATCTGTGCTAACGCTTATATTGAAAAAGAAGCATGATAAAGCTCTAACATTATTGGAGTGAACACTAAATCAAGGAACCCTAGTCTAAAAATGCATTTAAGATACTTTTTTTTTCTTCTCCTGAGAGCTTTGGAAAAGAGGGCAGGGGCAAGTATACATTAAAATGTGTTTTCTCCCTCCTACATGTCTAAGAGTCACTTAGTAAAAATAAACCCCCATTCCTTGCCAGTCATTCACAATATGTTATGGGGGAAAAAAAAGGTAGTCAAGACCTAATTACAAGGAGATCCTTTATCTTATTCCCAGAGCTTGAATGTGGAGTTGTTTTATCCTCCAGTATTTAGCAAATCTCCCTGTGATAGGATTTACTGGCAACTCTTGATAGTTCCCTGAATCAGCAGCATCATCAAATTCAAAGCTTCTGGCTCTTTCACCAGAAAGATTTAACACCTGAAATGGCATGAGAAGATTTCTAATGGACTGGTTTTCTGCATTGCCACAGTTGGTGCTGGGCAGATCCGTGCATTTATAGCATTGGCAATTGTTGGACAGATGCTGGAAGCCACAGCTAGTATTCACCTGATGCATTCCAAGGGAATTCTTACTTTAGTTTATCTAGAGCAGAGCTAACCTAAAGATCTTTCAGTTACTTCACCTCTTGTCACTTAAGATTCTACTGAAGCTTTGTTTAATAAAAACAAATTTAGTTTTTCCTTAGTCTGTCATCCCATTCCTTGTTAGTAGATCCTTCTCATTTTACCTGTCAAGGTTTGCTTTTTTCTCAGTTGTTCAAAATACTATGTTAGACAATTTCTAACTTACATCAAATGCAATTTAAGTTTTGAGATACCAAATCACTGTGGTGTTTCAGACTAAAGGTCTGTTTACACCAGTGTCATCTTCCACTCATGGTCAGTAGCAGATCCCTGTGCAGCAGAGCAGTGCAAACTCCAGGGGCATTATTTCTGTTATTTCACTGAAATGCTGTCTCAGCCTCTACTGCTTGTAGTGAAAGTACTTTGAATCATAGGTTATATTTTAGTATTTAGTAGCCTTGCATATATTTTTTTCTTTTTACATCCAGTCACATCTTGTAAACTTTAGTTTTCTTCAGCAAGGAACTCTACAGATTAATTAAGCAACATGATTTGCTTTTGCACTGCTCCCTACTGGCTTCATTTCATGGACCCAAGTCCTTGTACTGGAAGGCATGTGAACAACTGATTCCTATTTGGTTTTCCCATGTCATTCCCAGTTTTAAAAATCTGTCATATCCATACAAAACAGTTTTAGATGGTCTTACAAAGTTTTAAAAATGAAGGTAATAGTTATCAGTAGAATAAGATTTAGGTAGTGCTGACTGGCAGCTAGTGCTAGAATGCTGAGAAGCATGATTTCATTATTGAGCATTTTAATCAGTGCCAAAGCTGGATATTAAGAGACTAGGTTTTTAGGAGTAGATGGATTAGAGATAAATACCAACATCCATTTATATTAATGGGAAATGATCCTGTGTAGAAGTAAATCCAGAAAGCAGAATAGAAAGCTATAGTCTTGAAAGACTGATTAGCCTTATTTTTTAAAACTTAACCATTGGAGTACTTATTTTTATTCAAAAACCAGATCTTTTTTTTCTAGTAATCCTTGCCTTCTTTGTAGATGTGTATATTTCCATTTGAAAGTCCTGTTGAAGCCTGAGTGGTAGTTAGTAACAGCATAATTGTGTAGTCCCATAGATCTAAATGTGTGAAATGCAGCTACAGCATAGTTCATATACAACACAGCTTCACAGGTCTGATTATCTTAATACTCTGAACCATTCTTGTCAGAAAGATTATTTCAGAAAAAATACTGACATCTGTCTTATTTCTTTGGCCATGAAATTACCAGACTTTTATAGTCTTGTTGACCAATATGGCCAGTGGCAGTGAGTCAGTCAGGGGAATCTGAGGACTCTTTTTAAACAGTGTATTTGTTTTTCCTTGGTATGCCTGCAGTTAGCATGCAATGAGTGGGTGGTGTTTTGTTTTGCCATTGGCTCCTGTCTTCCATTATTTGATTTTAATAGAAAAACCTGTAATTAAACTTTTCCAACATAAAGGCAGAAAACAGGACACTGGAAAAGAGCTTTATGTCATCCAGGTGCTACCAAATTGAAAATTAAAATATGGAATTAAAATCTGGCAAGCCAGCCTAACACACTGGCTCCACTTCAGTGATTACACCACACCCACTTTGCAACAGAGGTTTTAGTTAGCTACAAATAACAATTTAGAAATTCTGAGTCACAGACAGTAAGTCTGTCCAAACAAAGCTTCCAGTATGGCAGTCTCGGAGGCCTCTAAGGTTTGGTGTGCCAAGCAGCAAATAGATTCTTCATCTGCCCTTCCTTAGATGCTGCAGAAAGCATGTGAAAATTCCAAAGGCAATGGAGGACCTGCTACAGTTTCAAGTTCACAACACTGCCAGCAGTGCTGTTAATCACTGGGCAATCTAGCTTCACTAATAAAAGCTGACACATATGGGCATCTGTAAAATTAAATCTCATATCACTGTGCCTAGTTACCTGGCTGAATAAGAAGGGCCTGGACTTTAATTCACAGCCTTTTAAAATGCAGTTTGTACTTCACAGCCTTTCTGAAGCATGGCCATTTTACTCACCAGAACATTAAGTATGGCTGTAAGCCAGTTGACTTAAATCTGAAGTCCACAAATTATCCATGCTGCTGAGTAAAGCAGCATCCAAGTAGAAGATTTAGTTCTAAGGCCACAGGACTAGTTCTGTCAGAGTAGAGTACACCACATATACCATTATCCTAGAAGCATCTCTGGAGCACTAGAACATTCATGCATACTACTTGAAGCATTGGTGTGGATGTATAGCATAGGTACACTACAAGGTTTTAAGCAATTAGTTTTAAAATAGCATTTGTTTTCAGAAAAAGAGCTGTCTAAACACTCCAACTGCTACTCCCTCACATCTTCTTGGGAGCTAGCATCACCAGGCCCTAAATTGCTTCTTACATTGGAGTAGAAAGCGCACTGACTAGTGCAAGATCAGTGAAAGGATGACTAGCATGATCTTGGGAGTACCTGTGAAATATTAGCCATTCCCAAAAATAAGAGTGCCATGTACCTGTGAGGTCATGAATATTCCTTTATCAGACAAGCAGCCAAAGGTGTTCACGCTGTCAGCAGAATTTGCTTAGTATTCAATCCCAAAGCTATACTCAAATCCTTACTTAAGAGGTCTCAGTTGTAGATAAGGGTTTCTCTTAGGTCATCACTCAGTCTTCAAGTTGGAAAGATTGTACCACTCATTCTCCCAATCAGAATAAAGTCTATCCCAGAGCAGCAGTCTTACATTTTCCAGAATATTAAAAAGCTCCATGCCTGAAGTAATTCCCTCCATGCAATTTCCTCCCTCATTTTATTCTTTGAGGTGCTGATGCAGTAGAGGTTTTGTGCAGCACAAAAGCCAACTAAGAATTTGTATTCCTTATTTTGTTGCAGTGCTTAGAGAAGAAATAAAAACAGTGTCACAGCATTGAGGTGGATCCTTTCCCCTTATAGCGTAGGGTAAAGCTATAGTTACAATGGCTCTAGAAAGCAAGCGCTATTAAAAATAACAGACCGAGGATCAGTTGGGTGGGGAAACATCAGTACTCCTCACTGAAGGAAAACAGCATAGCTTCAGTTACAGGTTAAACTAGTACTAGATAGACACAAAACTTGAAGGCAGTCACAGGAAATCACAGAATCATTCAGGTTGGAAAAGATCCTTGGGATCAAGTCCACCCATCAGCCCTACTACAAAAAGTTCTCTCCTGCACCATAGCCCCCAACATCTCATCCAAACGACCCTTCAACACCTCCAGGGATGGTGACTCCAGCCCTTCCCTGGGCAGCCTATTCCCCCGTCTGAGCACTCTTTCTGGGAAAATTTTTTTCCTAATGTCCAGTCTGAACCTCCCCTGTTAATGCTACTTTTATCCATGTAGGTTACTCTAGGACACAGACAGAATAAGAAGATGGGAGAGGAGGCAGAAGACAAGTCCTTCTTGTCCTTTCCCCATGCCCTTTAATAAAGGGAAAACTGTTGTGGGTTGGGTTTTGGTTTGTTGTTTTTTGGGGGTTTTTGGTTTTTTTACAGCTTCCTTAACTTTTTCACTCACACTATCACATCCAAGAATAGCAGTATCATATTTACTCTCCTTGCATGATGATATTAGCTTTCATAGAAATGAAAAAGATTACACATTTGAGCTATTCACCTCCTCTAGATCAGTCTATTTCCATTATTCATGATAGCTCAGCAGAGACCTAGTTTTATCATCTTAGTTCTATAAAGAGACTTTTCTGTAGCAAGTTGCCAAGGACTGTATCAACTGTAATAGAAGTCATCAGTAAGAATTCAGGGAATAGGGCACACCACTGTTGTAAAAACTTCTGGTTCACCTTCAAAATCCATCTCTCCAGCTCAGGGTCTCCACAAGAAGGGAGGAGGGAGAAGCATCGCATTAAGTCAGTGCTTTACTTTTAGTCCTCAATCAGGCATTTAAGAATAAGGTCTGAGGAACTGCCTTGAAATTTCAAGTCAGCACTTGATAAAGCTTTAACTATATTCCTTTACACTTCAACAAAAACAAATCCAGCCAAAAATCCAGCTAATGGAACAGAATCTGTCCGCATCATATATACAAACTGACTATAAGATGAGATGACATTAACAGGCTTCACAATGCTGCAGAGCTTAAGGACTGGGCAGGAGTAAATAGTACTGATACACATACATTACTATCAAACTTTTTTGCTCCTATGTATAGATGGAATACAAGAAGCCTTAAAGTGCAGTTCTATTAAATTTATTATTTAAATAGTGGATGTGCTACTTATAAAAAGGTGACTTTAGTGTTAAATACTTAATTCCTTTTTAATAATGGCCTCAGTCTTTACAGTGCCACTTGTTACACATTAAGAATGCACAGCAACTTACAAAATATACAAGAGAATAGTAACTGAGTTTTGATTTATGCAAATCTCATACATTGTTTTTTTCTCCTGACTCACTATTTGCAGTTATCTTCTCTTATGGAGGCACTTTCTTGTTCTATGCCCTAAAAAAAAAAAAAAATAAAAATTAAGGTATGCTTTCTCCCTCCAAATAATGTATGTCAATTCACTTCTAAAGAAAGATTAGTTATCAGTGATTGCCTTTTCCCATTGCAGGAAATGATGCTGATGGCTGATATTAGAACTGTGTACTCAACTTCCCAGCAAGTATTAATTCTGCATAAATGGTGTTAGACTGCAGAATATCCTAGTATAACAGGATAAGAGTTCGATATCAAAGTCATAGCATATTTTCAGTGTGCTCTTGTAACTACATTATTGAATGCATTCAAGAAACACCAACTATTTTGAAGGGAAATTATAGATAGTATTTTGGAATTCTGCAAATTTCCTGAATGCTTTTAATAAAACCAAATCAGCAATTAAAGATTTAACACCAATGCTTAAGTAATCCGACTTCAGGACTGATGCAACTTTTGACTAATCGGCTACTTCAGTCTAAGTTTCTGTTTCTGACCTTGCAAATACATGGAATTGTAATCCTTTGTTTAATACATGAGAAATAGACATTTTTGACTGAATGATCAAATAAGCTTTACTATGCCAGACTGTTCTTTTCTAGAAGGAACTCAGATCTTTCAGGTAGCTTCTTGTCTTGTACTGACCCTTTTCAATTTATAACCTTTTCAGACTCTCCCACAAATGCACAAGACCATATTTGTTATTGAACCTGCTTAATGTGTTTTTTTCCCTCCATTGTTTTCCATCTTCCTGCAAAGTAATAAGTTCCTACTCCATAAAAGTTCTTAAGAATTATCTATATGCATTTGTGTTGTAGCAAATTACAGTATTATGACCAAGACAGACCTGTAGCTTAAAGAAAAGGATATACTGCAAAGTGACACAGGACAACATTTTAAAAAGTTAGTAGAACAGTTTGAAGAGCAACTAGAGTAAAATAGTGGGCTTCAGGGGTTTGTTTTGCTTTGTTTTCTCTTCTGTTTCTCCCTTCCCCATAAAGAGAAGAAACCTAACCTGGTCAAAGCTGCAGCAGTATTTCTAGCAAGGTAAGCGTTCAGTTTAGCTTGCTTTTTACCCTTGCTTGTGTCTGCATACATAGCATTTACTATTATTTCAGAAGCTATCCAATATGCTTGCAGTTCAAACCAACTTAGTTAATTCATTAGTTATTATTTCATTACTGGCTTAGTCCCTGAGCCAGTAATGAAAAAATACTTGTAACAGTAGTTTTTGTAGCTTGTCACTGTATACCAACCTTTGCATATGCTGCTTTTGGGCATCTCCCACACTTCTTCCACCTCACATCTTGTGTCTCTGCGCTTCGAAGGTGGCTTGCCTATTCTTTTCTTCTTTGGTTTAACCAAAGGTGGACACCCTAAATAACAAGATACAACTGGTGGTTTTTCTCCGAAGCATAGTCTTAAAGCAAATTTAAGCTTGATTTTCCCCAACTGGTCTGCAATGTTCCTTTCTCCCTTCCATCTATACGTCCATTTCAGTGGCAAATAAAACTGGTAATACATATGTCAAGCAACAGTCCCATACGTCTACAATATTTAATCACTGTCTAACCACAAGTCTGCATGGTTTGTATTTTGGGTCATAACTTGGATAGGTGTTAATGTGGCAAAAAAGAACCCTGTGAGAGTTGGATAATTCTGCTCTAGTTCACTTCAAGCGTTCAAGATTAGTTAATGTCTGTTCTAGTGACCCAACTCACCCACTGTCTTTAAGACAACTCAGTTCCTCAGACCCGTTAGGTTATGCACCACAGGTACACAGTACAAGAAACCAAAATTTAGTATATGATATTACTGCTAAAGCAACATATCTTGTTTAGCCAAGCCCCCTTACTTGTAGGGCACTGAAATTTAATATTCATTTGAAGAAACCAGTCCTAAGATAAGCAACATTTTAAAAAGGATGTAATTTTACTAGCACTTCTGAAGCACCCATTGGCATGAACAGCATTCAAAAGAAACTGAGTCCTGCTTCCTAATAGTGTGAGAGCTTCTTCAAGATACACAGGCTGGAAAAGGAGAAAGAGAAAGCTGGAAAGGAGAAACACATAGGCCAAACATCCTCAGTATGTTGCACCATCTATGGCTTAGAAGAGATAGAAGGGACATGCTGAAAGTTACAGGTAACAAATTTTTAGGGGTTTTTTTTATGAGTTATTGTAAGGAGCTAAGAACAGTGCTGCTAAAGTAAAATGTTTTCAACTTTTATAGAGCATACTAGCATAAGAAAGCCCACAACTTTTTGAAGTCTGTGGATAGAAACCCTCCAGTACAGGAAGCAAATCCCAACCCAACAATGCTCAAGCAGGAAAGAAATGCAGAGAGAGAACTCCAAGGAATACACTCTAAAAACTAGTCTACTGAGCTGTTGATACAGGAAACCTGGTGTATATTATCCCTGAAGTGAAGCACACTGAGGAAATAAGTTGTACCTTGTTCTTTGCTCTTGGCTGGGGGTGAGAGACTGCCATGTGTTTGGCTGCTAAATTTGGGTTTAGCACCACTTTTAATCCAATACTCTTCAAGTGACATCCCCACATTCTCCCTTAGCAGCCTTCCTATTAAAAAAAGAGATTTAAAGTCAATATTTAGTTTTGTTAATATGCTGTTTGATCCACAGGTCAGAACATGAAGCTAGCTACTGAATCTAATTGTAGGAGTCTATTAAAATAAAAACATAGTTTTCCAGGGACCACAGTTGACAAATTACAAGCTGCTTTAAATCCACAGATTTTGTACAAAGAAAATAAAGTTTAAGAACACTAAGTCTGTTGTTAGAAGTAGATTGCCCTGTTTTAGATGGCTTTCATAAGACTGTACTAAACAGTAGCCACTTACTGAAATACCCACATAATCAGTTAGGAACCCTGACTGATAACTCTGCTTATTCTCAGTTCAGATTAATCCAAATTCTACTGATATCTACCTTTAAGTAAATAAAATGTTCTTTTCCAGATAAAATTTAACACATTTCCACACTGATTTTATGAAAATGCAGCAAAACTTTTGTTGCTAACAGTAAGAGAACAGCAGCTACAATAAAAAAAATAATGGCTTGACTCTTCTGCTGCAGAGAGATTACACAGGGTGCAGCCAACAGATTATAATGAATTTAATCCTGTTTAATCCATCTAACATGGGTCTGTGATGAAAGAATCAGAATGTTGTAAAAATTTAAATGCTGTTTCTGGGATACTATTAAACAATGACAAACATGTAGTTCAAATTACCTTAAGCTTTTCAAATTAATTACTTGCCACTATTGTCAAAAAGTTAAGTATATCAGATCTAGCTCAAAGGAGATTTCTGCACAATTCTCTGCTGTTTCTGAAGATGCAGAACCCTCATGCAATAGGTAGAAGATTGCAGCAAACCTCTGCTTCAAAAAATATCATGCACTACTCCTGGTTTTAAGTCATACCTGAAGGTACAATATCCTGCAGTGTTCTTGCTGGTTCAGACTACAATTTGCAACTTCAATTAGGTGTTCGTTGTGTGTTCTATTAAGCAGCACTTTTTCCTCAGCAATTAGCTTACCTTCCAAGAATTTTTGCAGTGTTTGCTGGTGTTCAAGTCCTTCTCTTCTTACTGTAGGCCTCTTTCTTCCATAATACCCATAGTCACTGTATACAACTTCATCTTGTTCCTTCTCCTTTGGCTTGTAAATTACACCGATGTTTTCACCAAGCCCACTCCTAGTTTTTATTTTCTCTTGAGCAGGCCAGCTAATTAATTGAGCTGGTATAGCATTTTTAGGTGGTTTCCAAAGCACCCTCTGGCCAATTTGGTAGAAACTTCCTTTACTAGGCATCAGGATTCCATATGGAGTGGCTTCTTGAAAGAAATACTCAATTTCATTTATGTCGTCGTTATCGTCATCATCATCATCATCCTCCGCCTCTTCATCCTCCTCTTCTCCCCTCACAGAGTATTCTTCAGAGTCCTCAACTTCTGACAAACTCTTAGCTGTTTTTTTCTTGAGAATATTGATTTTTTTCTGACTAGAAGTTCTAGGAAGGGCTCCCAGCTTTCTACCTTTACTGGAAACCTCTTTAATCTTCATGGTTGAAGAGTTTTTGACATCTTGATCACTCAAGCTGTTCATCTGCTCCCTTCCTACCACTTCATCTTCATTAAGGGCCCCAGCACTTTCTATTTTCTCTTTCTCTAAGCCCTCCATACTTTTTTTGAAATTATATGTGCTTTTCTGAAGCACATAGTCAGGGACAATATAAGACACTGCAACATTATCAGTTGATGAGCATTCCTCTCCAGAGGACATGTCATCAGAAGAAAGACTGAGTACACTTTGATGTTTCCCTTGCGGCAAACAAAGGTCATAGTTGTAGTTTGTGTCCATACTGTCCAAATGAGCCAGCCAACTGTTAGAGGGAACATACTTCTCAATTGATTCGTCACACCAAATACTTTTATCTGTTTGGCTTCCATGGGTTGCACTGTGGCTTAGATTCATCTTTTTCTGCTGAAAACTCAAGTCATTCATTACCTCCATACTAGATGGAAGTAGTCCTGCTTGCTGAATAAAGCTGGGCTCGTCTTGAGAAGTTTTTGAGCCTGTAGATTTTTTAGAGCTAGATTGCTTAGCTACTCCTCCATCCTGTCGCACCACTGGTTGATCTACACTAACAGATCTTGCCAGCTCCGTGATCTGCATTGCCATGGTTTCACCTGGGTGGGATTTTGCCCGTTGACTTGTATTTGCCTGCTTTTCTGCATCCAGCTTCACTTGATTATTTAGGACCTCTTTTTCTTGAACAGTTTCAACACCCTGCTTTGAGGCAAGAAGAGCTTTTCTCTCATCTAAGGAAGCTCCTGGCACCATTTTCTCCCCTTCATGAGGGCCATATATCATTCCTTCACATGAACTAACAGAAAATAAGTCATGCTGCACTATATTCTCTGGGACTGGTTTCCCACTTGCCACATCATACAAAGGGATAGTTTCTTTAAAGGACTTCCACAACTGAATAGCTGGAGAGCCATTTCCATATTCTATCCTCACTTCTTCCTTTTCAAAGGCATAGCTTCTAGTAGGAAGATTTCTATACTGTGTAGAGCTGGAAGGGCTCTTGTTACAAAACTCTCTGTCTACCACAATGGAAGATCCAGATAAATCTTGTTTCTCTGAAGTATTTTCAGTTTCTGTACCTATACCAGAAGAAACACAGGCCATACCTCCTGCATCACAACCTTTCGTTTCTGTATTAATATCCTGATGCTTTTTTTGCTTGTTTTCAGGCTGTCTAGGATCAGTCTGTGTTTCTTTTGTCTCCGTTTTTTTCCCAGAGGGATTATAGTGTCTAAATCTTGTTGCATAATAAAACACAGGGGAAGGTGAGGGAGCATTAAAATAAGGCCTTCTGTTAATTCTTGCATGCATTGGATGTTGTGGAACAAAATATCCAGGGTACTCATGGAGCGCAACAGAATAAAATGGAAAATATGGATTTCCACTTCGGATGCCTAGACATTGGGGATTAAAAAAAGTAAAGACAAATATATCTTCTTTCTGAAATAAGTAATTCTGATTAGTATTTAACTGCATCAGGGACAGCTACAAGATCAGACACATAGGTAAGTAAAACACTCCACCTGTCAACACTTAGAAGCAAATCTGGTGCAGAAACCCAGAGTCTGTTCTGTGATACAGAACAGCTTATCTGGACAGCTGCACCACAACCAGAACTTAATTTCATTCCTTGGAACATGTACCCGTGAGCTTTCTGTCCTTTTTTGATATTTTGTAGACTATGCTATAGCATTGTCTTTGAAAGAGACAGCTCCAGATAGAAGTTAACATAGGTATACCATTTACAAGATGCATTTACCAACATTGTTTCTGTGTTGTTTTTTAAGTTTATACTTATCCCTACCCATAACACAGGCATGCATATATGGAATTCCTATATACACACATATTGATTGTTAGGTGTATTCTAGAGCTCTGTATCTGTAGGATAACCATTACTTAATATTTTGCTTACATCCCATTTTCCAGAAATGGATGCTTTCCAGCACACAAGCTACACATCAAACTACACTTCATAAATCAGATCTTTAACAACTCAAACATTAACTCTACCTTAAACTCTCAAGATGCTTGTTAACACAGGTACACATTTGTTTCCTCCACTCTAGCAGTAGGTTACTAAGCAAAACTACCACAGACAGCTCTCATTTACTTTACCTGGCGCAGGTACACAGTACGGACTGTATGCATGGCTGAGGTACCATGGATTTGGAAAAGGCTGCTGTGCTGTTGGCTGTGCATAAAAAAAGGGTCTTGTGTGGTTTGTGGAATATGATCCACTTTCTGAAGCTGAAGCAGTATTCATTTTTTTTTAAACACTGAAAGAGAGAAAAAAAATCAGGATTAATCACTTCAAAACCTGTGTGACCTAATGGTTTTTATGCTCTGTCAGAATTCAGGAAACATTCCTCTCCCAGCCCAATGAACCCAGATCTTTCTGGAAGAAAACCACTATCTTCTAAACAGAAAGTAGAAAACTGACATTACTATCAAGGTCAAATATTTTAGTTCTCCTTTGCTAAGCAAGCTTTTAGATGCAGCTCTCAGTACTATTACTTCAATCTTATAACACATTTTAAAGCCACAGGACTATTAACTTCAACAAAGTCTTATACACACACATCCATATAAGTAATATTCTAGCCAATTGAAAACCAGCCTTCAGTCAATTAGCCTTGAGCAAGAGAACTCAAAAAAAAAAAAAGGTATAAAAGGCTTTACACAATCAGAAGTTCGGTGCTTCATGAAAAAAATACTTCTTAATGCCAGTACATATCTGAGATCACCATAACAGCTCTATTAATTCAGGATTTGTACTCAATACTGTACTTACAAACAATAATAGCTAACATAATAAACCAAATATTTCAGTGACACTATGCTTTGTATGCTTAAACTGAAGGATAAGTAACAAAAAAGCAAAATCCTTATGCATAAGTTCACATTCAAAGCCATACAAATTTCGTGAGACAGAAATTCCCCCCACACTTAATATATTTCCTCAGTTAACTAATAGACTAAGTTCAGTCCATTCCAATCAATGGAAGTGATACAAACCTGTCACAGATAGCTTATAAACAAGAATAAAAGAAATCAGAGAACAAAAGATCTAGTGACTACACAGGAG
>NW_020799096.1:7031522-7082875 GCF_003259725.1 Athene cunicularia
CGGCTGGGGCCGCCTCCGCGCCCTGGGCCATTGCCGGCTGCTGGCGCGGCGGAACTCGGGAGAGCCGGGAGGAGCAGAGGAGAGGAGAGGGGAGCGCGCCCAGCCGTGTGACCGGCGGGGCCGTCGCTGACCCCGGAGCGCGGCGGTGCCCGCGGAGCAGGAAGGTGCCTCATTCCTCGGGGCTGACGGCGGCTTCGGGGGGAAGCAGGAAAGGAATGAACGTAGCGGAGGGACGGGACGGCGCACCTGGATGTTGGGAAGTGTGTGTGTGGGGGAAGTGTTTTCTCTCTAGTGCCGGGTCGCTGTGTCCTGTAAACAGGAGGGGATGGTAAACCCGGGCCTGTAGTGGGGCGGGCGGTGGGGCTTCCAGTGTGCGGTGCTCCACTTCAGCTGGGCGGGTGGGGATGTTTGCAACTGCGGTGGTTTTTTTTAGGGATGCTTGGAGGGACACACACGATGAAGTCTTCTAGGAAGACAGCACTGTAGTGGCATTGTAAATGCCCACTTTCCTCGCCGGTATGACTACTTGTGTACAGTTCTATATTATTAGTACCTAAAGTGACAAAGGGCGGGCTTCAGTGTTTGTATGTGGATTTGAAGAGTCAAATAATTCTTAGTGAGCTTTTATAGACTAAATATATGTATAGTATAGCTTTGAAGTTAGCCATCTGCATGCCTAAGATTCTTCAGTATTTACTATTGTTTCTGTTATGAACGGGATAGATAATCTGCTTTTGAAATAACTTTGATTATGATTAAAAATGGATTTGCGTTGCAGTTAGCATCTGCGTTTTTAGAAGTTTCCTTGCAAAGCCACACCTTGGCTTTCTACGTTACTTTGTGACCATAGTAGACCTGAAATGCTCCATGCTGGTGTGAGCTCCCCTAGGGCTGTATCTACATTAATTTTGTACAGATGAGATATTTAGGAGACTTAAAATACACGATCAACTTAGTTCAGTTTCTCACAAATATACTAGGAGATATAGGTAATTTTTAATGTTTAACATATTCAGATGTGTAAACCATGTATTCTTCTGATCTGGGTGTATGTGTCACACCATTTTCCTGATTATTTTTGTGTGTGGAATAAAAGGGTCCTGTTATATGTGGTGCTGTGTAACTAACATCTTTCAGGAACAGACCAAAGCAAAAGAAAGGATGTTGCTGCTTATTTAGGTTTTTTTGACTACATTTTGGACAGGTGATGGTTGTTGGGTTTTTTTTGAGGTCAGCTTTTTTTCTTTCGGTCATGTGATTATGAAACAGATCAGAATTGGTGCAAATCCTAAAATTTCTCTTCCTTAATTTAGTGGCTGTTGCATTTTGAGAATAAATTTTATATGCATGAATAAGATATCCATTATAAGGCTCTTAAACTTTCAGGAACTAACTTAAGCTACCTTAATTATTAATCTAATTTCTTAACATAGAAATGTTTGAATTCATAGTTGAACATCATCATATCTGATAGTGACTATTTAAGGGAGTGACTTATACTTATGAACTGGACTTTTAAGTTGTTAAATAAAACAAGCTAGCTTCATCAATGTACTAGAGCTCAGAGGAAAAAAATCTACTTTTCTATACATACATGGCTGGATCTGACTGGAGACATCCGTGGTTCGCTTTTTCTTAAAGGTTAATTTTCCAAAACCAGTCAAGTCTTTCCACAAAACAGAAACGCCCTTGGGGATGGAAACTACCTGTGCTCAGCCTAGAAGGCCAGTTGCCAAGTTAAGTTGTTGGTTTATCTTGTGCTGATTTCATTTCTGAGCAGGTCTGTTTCCTTTAGTGTATAACTTCCTTTAGAAGCAGAAAAACAGAAAGGAGACTGGTGATGAGTGCATTGTGACCAAACGTGTTGTTAGCAGCGAGTCTGACGCTTCTGCTACTTCGTAGTTTCAGAAAGCTCACCTACCTCAAAGTTGTAACTTGCCTCCCAAGCATAATACGTATGGAAAATAGTAGTAGTTTCCAAGTGAATAGTAATTCTCAAGATGATAACATTGTAGGAATAAATCGGTCCTTGTTTTTTGTGAAATTTCATGTTGCTGCCTTATTAGAATCCCCTTGATGTCGTCAGGTTTCTGGACTGCAGTGCTATCAAAGACACCTTTGATGGCTTTAGAAGAGAGGAAAACTTCCAAGCCTGGAAACTGCTTCATCAATTACCTATTTATTTTTTGCTGCCAAGGATGCAAATTTGATACATTGCTCAAGAATCTAGAGCTTCCAACTCCTTTTTTTCTTTCTTTCCTACCTTTGAGATCTGTTGGCTAGGTGTATTAATTTACATAATTGATTTTGATTGGTTTTAGTGCTTGTATTCCCCCTTGTTACTAGTTTGTACAATCATTTGAAACATGTTGACTTGAAACTCAGCATATCTTTAATAGTTACTAAGTATTAAAGTGCCTGAGCTTGGTACTTTCACTGCTAGTTGGGAGGATTGCTATCTCTGCACACATGAATGCATGTGGAGTTTGGCTTACAGTCGTTCAGTTCTTAATTCTGACATTTTATTATGTTAAAAATAGTGAATGACTCACTACTTTAGGCGTGTTTTTACTTGTGATTTGTATGAAGCTGCCCTTGGATAGAAATAAGAGTTTGACTAAAAGTGCACAAAGTAGTATTTAAAACTTTTTAAAGTTATTATTAGTTTAAAAAAAACCTAGTTAAAGTTGAATGTCCAGGGAGGTAAGTTTTGGTGGATTTTTCTTTTTAGTTCTAAATATACAGGTTTATTGAAGTGTGAATAGTAGTTAGTGAAGTTAGAATTCAAGAGATATTTAGTTGGCTGATAGGAACCTGTGAGACTTTCAAGTGTTTCCCTGAATTTTATTGGAAGTTAGGTATCTAATCTGGCAGACTTTTTAATGGGATTTTCAGAAGAATTTCTTTTCCTAGTATCAAAATATCTAAGCAAACAAAATCACGAACCAAATTGTATGTCTGTATACCTGTTTTGCCTTATAATTTGGGAAAAATACAGCAAATTTTGTTTTGAATTAGTCAAGTTGAGGACTGTTATATCTATATATTTTATACCTTTCCCTACTAATTACACTGGAAACAATATACTTATTCCATGTTACACATTGAAATATAGTGTTAACACTTCCATGTATGTAGTGCAGTATGTATCTCAGTATATCAATCTTTGCCTGACTTTAGAAGATAAACACATTTAAGGATGGCAATTAATAGCCTATCCCATAACTAGTTAACACTTGATGGCTAATTCTTTGAATGGTCTCATTCAGATTTGAAGTACATGAACAAGTGTTAAAAGCCACCTTATTAAAACTGCTTAAGATAAAAGGAATAATTACTTAAAACCAAACCCTCTTATTAACCTGTTATTTAATGTTGCTCTCCACCTTAATAGGGAGTTACTTTGGATCACCTGGTAATAATTGGATTTAATTTGCAATCCAGTCCCCATGTGGCCTTTCAGCAGCTACCTACCAGTCCTGGTTTAGATAGCTGACTTCTGAGAAGTTACCCAGAACAAAATGGGCATTCCAGTGACATTTTGGAAGGGAAAAGTCTTATTCACAGAACTTGTATTCAAGGATTATTTTTATTCTATCAGAATTTCAGTTCAGCATATGAAGCTAACTTCAGCCATAGAACTTTTACCCATAAATAAGAAATGTTCACTGCTGCGTAGTTATGAGAACTACAGGAGACATCTGCATCTGTAGACGTCTCTTCCGGTTCCTCAACTTTCAGTTAGCTGCAGTATAAGAGCTGTATGTCAACCGAGCACCGTGCAGTGAGAGAGAGGTTAGGTTGGGCCTGGGGAGAGCTGAGACTCTTACAGTTCTCCTTTGGCAAGTATGTGGCTTTGGACAAGCTGATTCTTATTTCAGTGCCTCAGTTTTTCAGTCTCTAAAGTGAGGAGAGTATCTCTTGTTGTCTTATTCTTCAGAGAAGTGTGAGATAGGTAGTCTTGGATGACTTTCCAGGCATGAAATGATGTTCCTGTACCACTTATCCTAATGTTTTGAACAGATTCACTTCTCTTGGGCAAATGACAATAGTAATTTTAAATGAGAAATTCAGAGACCCTGATGTAATGTTCTCCTCAGGAGTACTTAGCATAGTTCCATTACAAGGGAATGGGATGTGACTCCTGACTTTGTGACAAATACAAGAGTTTGTTCTCAGCAAACGTTTATCTTTGGCAGCAAAACACAGTAGGGATGTGGAAAATAGGAATCAGTACGTAGCATCTTCCTACCATGTGCACTTCCCTGGAACACATAACAGAAATTAGATGGTTTCAGATCAGCTGTAAACCAAGGGCTTCAGCTTTGTAAACTTACAGTTCAGAGGTGGTTTGCATCACATAAATGTTCTGCAACAAGACTCCTGTTGTCATCTCAGTCTTTTCTGCTACCGAGGGTCATACTCAAATGTTCCAGCTATTTATAGTAATTAATTTCACAGTTTCAACTCATCTTCTGTTGAACAGGTCTGCTTTTTCAGTTACTGACTCTCAGCCACATGCTGCCAAAAATGTCTTTAATCTTACTAGCAGGTGTATATCAATTTCTCTGTGGCATCCTTGACTGGTTCTGTTACCTAATGACTAAACCAGTGCATATTAGTTTTGTTCTCTTTTTCCTGTTTCTGAAGATGTATATTCTTTAAAATTACACCAGAACGGGAAGTTAGGGTATCAGTGACTTCTTTTGCTGAAGCTTAGCCCTACTGATGCTCTGCCCGAACAGAGCTTAATCCACCAGTTTGGATTGTTCTTGAAACTTTGCTCTTAAACCAGGAAGAACAATGCTGCAGAGACCCAGGATACCAGTAGAGCCACGAGCTATTTCTGTGGGCCCAACACGCTTAGGAAGTCTGTGTGTCTCTATAGCCATTTAAAGTTCAGTGCAAAATCTGTCAGTGGATCAGGTTGCATGTTAAGCTGTTATCAGATAACCAGGATAGTGTTTAGTGATGCAGAGATAGGATGCATACTAATTTGGTGAAAAGAAGTTGTAACTTGAAGCAGAAGGTCGTTGCTTTGGATGAGTAATATCTTTGTATATCCTTGATATACTTGTGGTTTAGTGACATCAGCAGTTAACTGCACCTGAAACCTGAAGGTCTGAAGTCAAGACTTATGCCAATATGTGTTGTTACAGCAGATACTAGTCTCTCCTTACTCCCCCAGATATTAACACCTTTTCTGGTTTTCTTAATTAACTGGCTTCACCTGAACAAACAGTGAATCCTGGGTTTGACTGTTTTGACTGTTTTCCAGTTAAACCACCAGTAAAAACTAAGAGTTTGAGATTCTTGTTTGTACATTTCTTTACTGAAAAAGATCAGTGACACTAAATCAGTAGTAATTAAAGCAGCATTAATTAAGCATGTCTGTTTCCAGTGAGTGAATGTTAAATTATGTTGCAGGCGGTGCTCTGTTGAAATAGCAGATCTTTGATATGACTGGCAGGTATTTACAGCCTTTATCTTACACTAAATAGTATATTTTTGGTTGAATTTAAAGGATGTCCTTTTAAGTAAGGTATTTCTGCATTCACCGTTCATTGTGGACTGTAATGAATAGTGATGTGTTGGAGAGTAGACAGACTGTCCCTGGTTATTCCTCGATTTTGGACTACAAAAGAACAGCTGCAAGATTAAATAAATCTGGAAGTATTTGGTAGATGTGGTAATAAGGTGTCCTTTGTGGTGGTGATTTTACTGTCACAACTATCCCATTCTTAATTATGTTTTTGTGTTTTCGTGGAAGGTAAGATAAAACTTGACCCCATTTTTAAGAGGACAAGAAATGTCCAAACAATAAAACAGACGTTGGTGGCCTGTGGTCATTGCTTTTTTTAACCACTCCAAGTGTGTTGACCCCTGCTATTCCAGCATCCCTTTGCTCCTCTTATCTCCTTACTTTTCTCCTGTCTGCAGCAGTCATGGCTGTTTGGAAATGACTTGGAAGGAAAAAAAAGGAATGTGGAATGCTAATAGGTGAAACATAGAGAAGATGAATCAAATAAGATTTGGGAATATAGGTTGTTAGTTTTTTTAATCCTTAGCTGTGGTTCTCTTTGTTTTTTAGTAGAGTGCCAAAGGTGAAATAAATGGGTTGATGTTGACAGTTTAGTTGGAAAATGATGGAATGTTGAAGAAACTACATTTATATTTTTAGTGGCCCGGTATGGATAAGCTTAAAGTAGGTAAAACCACCGAAGCTGAAAAAGTAGCTGTTTAATATGGAAATTAAAAAATATTTGGATGTCTTATCAATGGTTAAAGGAAATGCACAGCTGTGCTCATTGAGAAAACTGGGTAATTCTTGGAAGATGTATAAAGTCTTACTGAACCTCATTTTAACTCCAGCTTTAGAAGCTGTGTTGACAAAATAAATTATCTTCATTCATGAGTCTAGGTCTTGATAAGAATTAATATACAAACCATTCTGCTCTTCGTTTCTCTTCAATACTTGTTTAATTTTTTTACTCTATGAGGGTTTTAGTGCAAGTAATTGAGTACTAATTTAGAAATAAGTTTGTTAGGCAATTACTTTTAAGGGGTAACTATGAAAGGTTTTTGAAAAAGCTCTAATGTGTAAATTAATTTTATTTTCCTGCTTTCAGTCACTCAAGCGCAGCCATTGATCACGAGATGTTACCACGAAATCTACCTCAGACTTCACTTTTGCTCATTCATTTGCTGCGTCATAGATCTCAACAGGAGCTCTGGAGACACTCTTGAAAGTCTCTGAACAGATTGTGACATCAAGTCAAGGCATGATGACCTAATAGTAGGTCAAAGTCTGAAACATTGATTCAGCAGTCCAAGATAACATTGCCTTTTTAAACCTATCACTTCTGAAGGCTAAAGACCTACAGACCTCCTGCCATTTCTTCCCTGGTTACTCAACTGACCTTTCTCTGGCAAAAAGATCTTGACTTTTCTCTCTGGTCCTGGAAATATTAATGGAATACAGTCATGTCTACCCAGGACGAGAGGCAGATAAATACAGAGTATGCTGTATCCTTGCTGGAGCAGTTAAAATTCTTTTATGAACAGCAGTTGCTAACTGACATAGTGTTGATTGTTGAGGGCACCGAATTTCCCTGCCATAAGATGGTTCTTGCAACGTGCAGCTCGTATTTCAGGTGAGTATTCAAACTAGGATCTGTTAATTCTAGAAAATCTGTGATACCTGGTTTTGAGTATAATATTTCTTAACTGATTAACAATTAATGTGTTGCAGAGAGTTTTAAAGATCAGTGAAGTAAGTAAAAGACCTAAATGTCATTACTTACCAACAACAAAAGAGTAAAATAAATTTTCCAGCATCTTGTGACTTAGTCTGGATGGGTACTGTAATTTTTACAATAAGTAGTAAAAAAAAAAATCACACTTGGATGGGTCATTTATTTAGGGAGTTGAGTGATTAGTAAATTTCTTTATTTGTCATAGTTGGTCTTTAAATATTGAATCTTTTTTATTTTCCAAGGTAGGGTAAGAGGGGATTATTGAGACTTCGTTGTGGGAGTTCCATTGTCGTGTTTATTAGCTGTAGTTTCGTAGAAGCCTCTGCTAAAAGCAGGGATTGCTGTGCAAGTTCATGGCTTCCTTTTCCGAATCATCTGTTGTGTTTTGTTTTTTTTCTGCTCAGCAAAGAAGACAAACTCTTCTCTTGCCTGAGTCTTGTTGCAATTGCAACAGGTTTTTTTTTGGGGGGGGGGGGGTTGTTTGGATTTTTCCTTCAACTGAGATGCTGTTGAAATTTTAAATTCAGTAGCTCCCGCTTTCCAGGTGTCCTGTTTTCTGTGTTTTGAAAAGATTTTATTGATAAGATCTGTCGACTGCTACTACTTTTTGCAGATACTGTCATAGTGAAGATGAGGCACCATGAATTTGCTGCAGTGATTAATCACTTTTTATTGGCAACACAGTGTAATTAATCTGGCTGGCTGGAAGGAATTTTGAAGCTTGAAACTAGTCTTGGTGATATCCATGCATGTTTTACCTTCCTGATGCATTGTGGAAGTATTAGAACTTCTCTCCTGTTTAATCAAGGGAAGATTTGCAAATTCTGTGTTCTTGTTGAGACGGGCTCACTATACAGAACACTTCCAAAGTGTTTTCTGTATTTTGCTTTCTTGCATAGAACTATTCAAGGATTAATTTATTACTTTAACAGAAGTTTTTGTTGCTGCTTTTTGTATTAATTTTTTCATCTCAGATGAGCGTGGTACAATTTTTAGCAACAAGTACTGTGATCACTAGATAATGATTATTGCTGTTGGCCTTGTGCAGATGACATAGTTCCAACAGTCTGTAAAATAACAGCCACTGGAAATGTGGCCAGATTTAATGTGGGTGGCTAATCATAAGGTTGGAAAGCTGTTGTGAGTCCACGCAGCGTGCTGCATTAGAATATGCAGTCAGATCTCTCATATGTGTTTGTTTATTATTTGTGGAATGAGGTTTTGGCACTGGTTAAAAGAATTATCAAGCTTGTGGTTTTGTCATGTTCTGTTTTTCTTCTCTACTTTGCTTTACAAAAAGATGCTCAGCTTCCTAAATTTAGCTTTATTATGAAACATTGATAGCCCCAAAGGAGGCTGTGGGGAGAAGGGGAAGAAGAGAAAAGGATCTCTTAGTGTGATCCAGCGACTGTGCATGACTGCAGCCCACTTATCTTCCATCTTGGTGCTCGAACGCTGTGCTGCGGCCACCCAGCTCCGGCACAGCCCGCTCACCACACACGAGAGCCCAGGTTCTCCAACAGCCACCTCTTCCTTTCTGTGAAGAGGAGTCTCTGCTGGCACTTGTACTGTCTTGCTAACCTTAAAAAAGCTGCATGGCAAGTTGTTACTCACTTGGCCATCAGTGATCCTTCCCAAAAGGCAAGTTGCCCTGAGTTAAGGAGCTTAGAAGGCAGAGAGATGGGGATGGGGTAGAGGAGGGAATGGTGGTGGGGCACTGTTGTGGTGTCAGATGCTTCTTGGAATGTCTTTGCTTAGGGAGTGTACCTCCATGTCCCCTTCACCTCTGCTCTGGGGGCAGGACTGCAGGGTGCCCGCACTGTCCCTTCTAACTTCTCTCCTATCTTCCCTAAAAAGCCCCAAATAAATACAAAGAGCCTAGAGCTGAATTTTCAATGCAACCTTAAATACCAAACCTGAATTAATGCAAAGCTCTTAAAATCAAGTGTGTCCCATTTTAAGAAAATTGCCAAGTACCTGGTTTACACTACTAGAAGCCAGTGAGTTCTTAACCGTGTTGAGTCTGATAGTTTTGTGTCATTGATTTTTGTCTACAAACTAAAAGCTTACTGCATATTATTATGAATGGTATATAAGAAATACTTGGTGGAGTGCTAGTCCTTGCTCCATTTTCTAAGCTCATTTTCTCCTCCCAGAGGAGCATGCTTTTTGGTATGACTTAGCTCAGTCCACTATGTAAATCTGCGACTTCTGTTTTAGAACCTAAGATCTAATTGTGTATGTTTCAGCAGTATTTTCTGGAGGATGTTTCTTCCCTCTCAATATCACCTAACATAGAAAAAGTTTTAGATTTTGTCATTATAACTCTAAAATCATTAGTGCTCTGCTGATTAACACTAGAGAGTTTGCATAAATATAAAATACTTCTGCAGAAGGCACTGATGGTACTTTGTGGATGTTCTGCACAAATGCTTTGGCTTAAATACTAGATGGTAGCCTAAGGTAAATACTAAACAGGTGTAAACAGGCAACCAAAAAGGCTGTTCACCTTTTGGAGTGTAATCGCTGAAGACTTATGGGTGACTATTTAAGATTGCTGTACTTACTGTTGATCCTTGTCTTAATGTGTATATTTTTCCTCAGAGCCATGTTCATGAGTGGACTAAGTGAAAGTAAACAAACCCATGTACACCTGAGGAATGTGGATGCATCCACTTTACAGATTATCATAACTTATGCATACACGGGTAACTTGGCAATAAGTGACAGCACAGTAGAACAGCTTTATGAAACTGCCTGCTTCTTACAGGTAGGAATGTTTTATTTTGAGTATGAAATAACTGCTGCTAATCTTTGAACCTTTTTTTTTTTGTTAAATAGTCTTCTCTGTTTAGTCATTTCAAAATACCCTTCTTCAGTTTGCTCAATACAGACAGCAGTTGCTTGCCAGATAGGTTTCCTGTACCCATCCCTCCTCGCTTTATGGTCCCTGTGGAGGGTGGATGTAAAACAGTGCACTTCTGACATTCAGAAAATGAGTTTCTCCAGCAGACATAATGATGTGATGTACCTGATCTGTATGGGGCGGTCGAGTAAGTCACGGCTGTATTTCTGTGTATGTACAGTATTCCAGGCCTAAGCTCTGTTGTTCGACACTAAATGCGGGTACTTCTCCTTGCTGCAGGTATGTGAAGGAATAGATTGTATGCAGTAATACTGAGTGTGTTTTTTTTCTTTGCATTACAGGTAGATGATGTGTTACAGCAGTGTAGAGAATACTTAATCAAAAAAATTAATGCAGAAAATTGTGTGCGTCTGTTAAGTTTTGCTGATCTCTTCAGCTGTGAAGAGTTAAAACAGAGTGCTAAAAGAATGGTAGAGCACAAGTTCACAGCTGTGTACCACCAGGAGGCTTTCATGCAACTGTCACATGATCTACTGATAGATATTTTAAGCAGTGACAATTTAAATGTGGAAAAGGAGGAGACAGTTCGTGAAGCTGCTATGTTGTGGCTGGAGTACAACACAGAATCACGATCGCAGTATTTGTCCTCTGTTCTTAGCCAAATCCGAATCGATGCACTTTCAGAAGTGACACAGAGAGCCTGGTTCCAAGGCTTACCACCCAATGATAAATCGGTGGTGGTGCAAGGACTGTACAAATCCATGCCTAAGTTTTTCAAGCCCCGACTTGGTATGACGAAAGAGGAGATGATGATTTTCATTGAAGCTGCTGCTGAAAACCCTGGTAGTCTTTATTCTTCTGTCTGTTATAGCCCCCAGGCAGAAAAAGTTTACAAACTGTGCAGCCCTCCGGCTGACTTGCATAAGGTTGGGACGCTGGTAACTCCCGATAATGACATCTATATAGCGGGTGGGCAAGTCCCTCTGAAAAACACGAAAACTAATCACAGTAAAAGCAGCAAACTCCAGGCTGCCTTCAGAACTGTGAATTGCTTTTACTGGTTTGATGCACAGCAAAACACTTGGTTTCCAAAGACACCGATGCTCTTTGTTCGTATAAAGCCATCCCTGGTCTGCTGTGAAGGATACATCTATGCAATTGGAGGGGACAGCGTTGGTGGAGAGCTCAACAGGAGAACTGTGGAGAGGTACGATACCGAGAAGGATGAGTGGACCATGGTAAGCCCATTGCCCTGTGCGTGGCAATGGAGCACAGCAGTGGCTGTTCACAACTGCATTTACGTCATGACACACAACTTGATGTACTGTTACTTCCCCAGGTCAGATGCTTGGGTAGAAATGGCTATGAGACAAACAAGTAGGTGTTTTGCTTCAGCTGCTGCTTTTGGAGACAAAATCTTCTATATTGGCGGACTGCATATTGCCAGCAATTCTGGTGTAAGGCTCCCAAGCAGTACTGTAGATGGGTCTTCCGTCACTGTGGAAATCTACGACGTGAATAAAAACGAGTGGAGGATGGCAGCCAACATCCCTGCCAAGCGGTATTCTGACCCGTGCGTTCGAGCCGTTGTCATCTCTAATTCTCTGTGCGTCTTTATACGAGAAACCCACATGAACGAGAGGGCCAAGTATGCCACCTACCAGTATGACCTGGAACTCGATCGCTGGTTCCTAAGGCAGCATATATCGGAACGTGTGCTGTGGGACTTGGGGAAGGACTTCCGGTGCACTGTGGGAAAGCTGTATCCATCCTGCCTTGAAGAGTCCCCATGGAAACCTCCAACGTACCTCTTCTCACCAGATGGAGCTGATGAATTTGAGCTGGATGGGGAGATGGTTACTCTGCCACCCGTATAGCTCCCAGATTAGACTGCACAGCCGATCCTGTGCTCAGTTACCTTGAAAGGAAAGGTTGTGAAAGAACAGGTCTGGAAACAGAAATGCCAGACCTGTCCTTCATGAGTTGTATTTTTATGCCCTACCTAACACTTGCCGCCATCCAGTATGAATCAGTAAAATGAGCAGATATGCTTCCATAATCTGAAATACTATTATCTGGTAATTGAGAAACTTGTATGTATATCATGAGCTTAAGCATCTGACTTGTCTAAAGAATTACTTTCTAGTTCTATGAATTCTCCGTTCAGGAAAATTAGCTTCAGAAAAAAGTAGTTACTGTTTCTAGGATGATGTCACAACTCTTCTGAAAGTAGCTTCCAGTTATATTTGAACTACTTCTGGACATTCTACTCAAGTGCTAGTTATATAATTGTCAGTGTGGCCTAATTAAAGGACTGTGCTGCACTTAATACTAATATCCATGTTGGTATAGTAATGCCATTAAAAGAAAAAGAAACAAATCCCATGGATCTACCTGTGGTAGGAAGGGTAGATCTTCCATTGTATGGTAACATGCAGGGCAAAATGACTGCAGGTTCAGTCAAGCTGTATTATTAGGTGCATGTATTCTATTTTCACTAACTTATACCTGTCTATTTAGAATACAGGTCTTCCAAGCAGCTGGTAGTTTACCAGGTGTGGACTTAAGTTGCTGGGCTTGCAATAGGGATTGTCAGCCCTCATAGTGCGGGTCTGTGTGGAGCTTTAATCGGTAAATGTCTCCACATTCTGTATTACAGTAACATTGGCTCATGTATATTACTTCCTGCTGCTGATGTATTTTTCCATTGTAAAACAAAGTTTTAGTGTGGATTAACCAGGTCTTTATTTTCTGTTAATTTAATAACAAGCATTACTGTAGTGTGATTGTGTAGAGATACCCCTTAGCTGTCAGGTTTTTTACTTTGGGGGGAGCATACTGTTCAGGAATATCCTGTGCTCTGCGTGCAGGAGAGCAGATGACTAGTGCTGCTCTGGCATTAATCCCAGGAACCACTAGCAGTAGCGGGGTGCCGCCAATCTAACATGAACACAGGTGCTTCATGACAAAACCTTACTAGCATGTTCAGCTGCATCATGTTCTGGCACTGTATTTTGAATGACATTAATTTATTAAAAAAGACTGAATCCAACTGAGTTTGAGTGTCCTTTCTGGTGGAAGTTGATACTGTTATGACACCCTCCCACCACACACCTAGCAGCCTAGCAGGTAGTTTGTTAAAGACAACTTGAAAGGGTTAAGCTACAAAAAGCCTGGAGACAAACACAGTAGTTGATTGAGCTGGGGCAGTGAAAGCTGGAAATTAGGTATTAGGCTTATCTGGAACTCGAATCACCCACTGTGATTTTTGTAAATTGGCACTTCTCTGGTCATGGGACAAATTCTGCTCTGCTAAAAGGGAAGAATAACAGCCACTAAGGAGGTAATGAAGTATCTTTCCAGAAGTTCAGAAGATGAGACCTTTTGAACCTATCTAGGACTCAAGACAGTTAGACTTCCAGGTTGCATCATTAAGACACCTGTGTACAGATATTTATTCCCCACAAATTGACATCATAGGGGTGTAAGTAATCTGAGCAAGGTTCATTATTTAACTACCAGAAGTGATCCATCTCCATTTTTTTTTTATTAATCAAAACACTACCTCTGTTTGATTTAAAAAATGGGATCAAGACCAGAAACATCACAGAACTAATGCTCTGTGCCACCTTTAAGTCAGTCTCTCTTTGACTATAGTACTAAAGACTCAAAACACCATGAAGCAATTTGTCATATGTCTTTATTCATAGTACAATAATGTAGTGTACTCTCCATGTTGCCCTTTTAAATGAAAACTAAATACCTGCAAGGAAGTAAAATTACACTGCATAAACAAGACTATGTAAATTTATCTTTCAGTGTGCTTGCACAACTACTTGTATTACATCTTTATTAATAAAATGACCAAAGGAGGGCTGTAAAAGAATGCCAGGAATTGTTCAAGGAACTGTTAAAGCTAACCAAGTGACCCTGAAAAAGCAATACAAACTGAGGTAAGTGCAACAGAAGACACCATAAAACCATCAAGCAGGGAAATGCCAAGATAAGTGTACAGGAACAAAAGCTGCCAATTGAACCAAGGAGAGAACTACTTGAACCATGAGTGAGCTTTCCTCATTAACACAGTGAAAAACCTACCCTTGAGGGGGAAAAAGCCCCCCACCAAGACAAGCACCTTCCTCACTGAACATGCAGAGTTGAAAAAGAGGATCCCATGACTTTAAATTGAGAGGAGGCATGTTGTTAACTAACCAGGAACAAAGTGATAAGAAGCTACCCACTGGTCATTACAGTAAATGTGTATTTGTGTAGTTTGAAGTGTAGAAATATGTTGTGTGCAGTGTGCTGGCTTTGTGGAATTACCACCTAGCACCCATCTCTGCACAGATATGGATTAAACAAGTTATCTTGACTGTGGTTGTCAGTTCATTGCATACCAGGTAAAAGAACTGAGATTTTGAGATAACACTTGCATACCATCAGGAAAATTTTAAGGAATTTTATAGAATTGCAACTGTTTTCTAAACATAAGCTTCATCTAATTCACATCTGACTATTATTCAAGGCAGTTAAGTTTTCTCCTACTGGAAATAGCAATTTACCAAATCATTCTCAGCTAGGTACAGTGACAGAAGTTTTTAAGTTTTAAAATAGCTCACTATAGCACAGAACTGGATATACAGTAATTAAATTTACTCAGCATCCTGATTTGGACTAGATGTCACAACCCACATGAACTATGTACTATTCTGAAGCTAAATCTACATCAAAATTTCATAGTCATACCTAAAGATCTTGATGTAAAAGAGGTCTGTGACCTACTGAAGACTTGAATCAATTCACAATGAGTAGTACCCAATAAGGAATAAGAAGTCACATTAGAAGATCCTCTTGTCTGAAATTTGCAAAAAGCAACATTCACAGTGATCAGTTTAAATTGAAGATAAATTTCAAAGAGACTGCCAGTGTATTTACAAGCTGCTACCAGTATCAAAACCAGAAGCCTGCAAGTGTCTTCTGATGGGATTAATTTCTTAAAATAATACATCTTTTTCAGCAGACAGAACTTTAAACAGGCTGGATGTATTTATTTTTCAAGCAGCACAAGAAAAACACATTACTTGTATGTTCAATTATCAAGCAACAGTTTCTAGGTTTAAAAACTGCATTCATGCCTTCACCGTTACAATTAAATACTGCCACATTAGTTTCTCTTAGTAATTTGTATGGAAATCATAAGCTTGTTTAGGCAAAATACTAAATTAATTATAAAGGTGCTTAAAACAGATGTACAAGGTCAAACAAATGCAATGTACTAGAACACTAAAGATAATTGTGTTGTGATATTTGAGGAATTGTGTCAGATGTGCACAGGAACTGAGGTTATGCCATGAAAAATGCTGAACATTTTAGTCAAATGAAGTATTAGGTCAACAATACTTAGTCCTGTGGGTTTTTCTGGGGACTTATATCTATGCTTAATAGGCAGTTCCTCAAATGCTGGCACACAGAAGAAGCAGAGGTTGATGCCTTTGATGCAAGAAAGTTGTGTGCTACCGTATTATCTGTAAGTCAGTTCATGCTGCACATTGACAGGCAGAAATACCTTTGCAAAATACATCATGACAGAGCTGTAACAACAGCTTCACGGTTGACTCATTAGAGGTACTATCACCAAATCATTTAGGACTGTTTCTCGCAGTGCAGAAATGGGATGTCGGGGTCTTTGAAATGGAAGTTGTCTGTCTAAATTTTTCTAAGTAATAATGCTTGCACTTTTAAAAGAGGGGAGGAAAATAACCAGCATTTGCATTGCATTTAACTATAAAGAGGTTACAACCATTAAATTAAGAGGGCTACATGAGCTTAGATGAACCTCAGTGGCTGCATGCCTTCCCACAGCCCAAAAGTAATTTTAAGCAAATGTCAAAGAGCAAACATACATGTAAATGAAGACCACATATCATGAAGATCACTTCATCTCCACCTACTGCATGAGTCTTAATCACCATATGAGTCACAGTCCAACTTGCTAGCAGGATGCTAGTTTTTAAAAAGACTGAAAATTAATACCAGTTTCTTATTCTATCATTTGTAAAGAAAGGAGAATACTCTCAATCAGGTTGTGTGTTTGGCTCCACAACAGAGGCAGCTGGGACAGTGGGAAAGACTTGCCCATAAGAGAAGTATTGTAACAGAGTCCTTGTACAAAACGGTGAGCAGCTGTGCATCAGCTTAGCACTTCAGAGGGCACCTCATTCTGCTTTTCCTGATGAATCTACCAAGAAAGTAGTCAGCTTTCTAATATCCCTGGGCCAGTGTGGGAGTAAGAGGAATGCAAAGAGCTAAACAAATTGGCTATACAAATTTCAGGCATAGGAGAATTCTACAGAAGAAACTCGGGTGAGGAGAGCGGGGGCTATGGACATGCACACAACCAGTATGATCAAGCAATGCCCATTTATTGAAGGTAAGCAAGCCCTTTTATAGGTTTCTCCTGTGCACACGAACAGTACGTGGTACAATCCTTATGACTGGACAGTTAAGCTTTGTCCATGCGCTTCAAGCCTTCTTACGATTGGATAATAAGCGCCACACTCAAATGTCTTTCTCCACCCAACCCATCTCCTGGAGTTGGTTGCTGAGTTCTTTGTTCTATGTCCTTGCCAAGGCCTGCACATGTGTAGGATTGCTCACATGTCCATTATCTCCCAACAGAGGAGACAAAGACAAGAATTTTGACAAGGGATCCTTGAAGGTCCTGTTTCTATACCTTATACATGTAAATACCTGGCTCCTGGAACTCACCATTGTGAGCTCCTAAGCCTAATTCTACCTCCGTGTGCCTTAAGTTGCTGAAGATATTTTATGGGTGCTTAAATCCTTTATGCACCTTTATTCAGTCTTCACTACAACATGAAGCCTGACCCCTTAAATCCCAGACAGCAGATAATATGTTAGCTATATTTCACAAAAGCAAGTGATTCTTTTCAGTTATTTTTTTATCTGCATGCTGAATCAGAAAGCTCTAGACTGATAATGACTAAAAGCAGGCCTAGTCATTTCACCAGAGCTCTTTCTGCATATCAAGTATTACTTAGTCTTTGAAATGATGTGTCTATTACAGAGCTGTGGAATAAAACAGAAAAGAACATAAGTTTTAGGACATACACAAATACACACAGAGACCATGAGCAATAGTTGCAGTTCTACAGATACATTTTACTTGTATGTCAGAAGCAGTACATCAGCAGAGCTTTAGGGGCCTTTTTTTCACACTTCTCAAATGGAAGTACTCAAACTAGCTGTATACTCTCAAGTTTTCCATGGCCATTCTATCTAGCTTGTCCCAAAAAAGAAAAAAATTAACGAAGGCTTTAAACCAGATTGTGTTTCTGAACTGCTGTTTGAAGCAATTAAAACTAAAACCTAAGTTGTTCAACAGTAACTCGTGATACAAGTGTGCCTTTTTTATTAGCTTTTCAAATGCACCTACAGAAATTAGAACTTAATTTCTTAGAACAAATTACATTCAAGCCTTCTTGTTTCTCTCTTATAGAGCTGCTGTATTTTATTTGAGGAACAGAAGAAATAACCATGACTTGAAATCTTGGCCCCAGAAAAGAAAATGGCAAAACACTGACAGATACTGATGAAGGCAATAAACTGAGCGCCTTTTACTGCAGAAAATTGGAACATTGGATAATGTAATGTAGAAAATGTTAACAGCTATCATGTGAGGATGTTAGAAGGCATATAGAGGCATACACATTTCAGCAAATAGGAGATAATCTCTCTCAGAATCAGGAAATGTAGAAGTGGAATTTGCTTGCATACAGAAGACACCACAGGCATGTTACATAGAAAATACACCATTATGCCACAGCTTTTCATATAAACTATTATATTTCTTCACACAAAGATACGAACTGAGCCATTTCAGTTACTCTCTCAATTCTAGTGTTACTTTCCGTATGAAAAAGTAGTTATCCAAACAGAACATTCCCTGAGTCGACACAGAAAACAGATACAGCTGATTTTCATTTGGAAGAGTCTTCATTACTGTCAAAAAACCCGCACCACACAGTTTGTTACTGTGCTAGTTTTAGGCATTTTTAGTACTTTGTATTCCTAGGTATGTAACTACGTTGATTGTGTAATTACGTCCTAATAGAACAAGACCTCAGAAAACTGTCTGTGATCCAATCCCAATTCGGGAGAATGGTTTTGTAATACTTCTCTTGAAGAGGTCTCTCCTACCGGAATCCCATTCATGTAAAAGCACAGCCAACACATATGTAAAGTTATGAAGGTCTACTGCATAACATCAAGAAAAATACTGATTTTGCAACTGTCACAGATTTGGGGACATAAAGAGAGCTAAAACCAGATTAATACAAACAACTGTACATGGCTACAGAGGAGAAAGGAAAAAACACCTTAAGTCAGCCAGTCTTACTCTGCATCCCGCTGATTTTAGTTTGCATGTGAAAGCGAGAAAGTTCTACCTGGCTTGGAACCCTTTCAGGGTTTCCACCATATACTTTTCGCAGAGATGCTCTCAAATCCAACCTGAAAGAGGAATCAGTATATATACTCTGCTTATTTCTAACCAGAATTCACAAATATTTGGCTATTCGGATTGAAAAATATAACTAGTTTTCATAAATATTATCAACATCCAAGAAAATGTACAAATCTAAAGTCAAACACATTTGGCTTGCAACAAGCCTTGTTTACTAGTATCTTTGTAAAGGCTCAGTTTTAAAGAAAAGTAGTCATTTTAAATACAACCAATATACAGCAAATGCCATCCCATTGTATGGAGACACTCACCATTCTTCTGTGTTTCTAGTGAAACTGAATGATGACATTCCATGTCTGCTTGCAAGCAACCTTATACTTTGTTTTGGTCCTGGGTATTTAATCTCCACTCCTATGTTTCGGAGCAGTCTTTTTACAGCTCAGAAAAAAGCATTACACCTGAAATATTAGCAGCACTGTGCAAAACCATAATTTAGTCCCCGAGGCTTTGGGTTGACTGCGTAAAAGTGGAAAACCACGATGACATGGCCGATTTCGCACTTGTGAAGGCTCCTCCAACTGACTGACCTGCATTACAACACAAGAGAAAGGTCAAAGCATAGTGTTACCATTACTGAGCTACTACAAAGAAATATAAAAAAACCATACACAATCAGTTGTCCAGTTTGGAAAATAAAATCCAAGTCTGGAGTCCGTGTCAGAAAATATTCAAAGAACTTGAACACAGTAGCTCAGCAGATATGGCCTATGCTGTCCTTTGCCCTGGAAGGCTTGGTAGACTTCAGGCCAAAAGACACTCCTTGCCAGAGTATACAGCAGCAAAAAGAGTAGAAAGACCAATGGAATAAAAGCAGCTAAACAATGTTTTGCAAAGCTACTGAAGAACAACTATCAGATTCTTCAGTGGGTGAACTCGCATTATCTTGCACTGCCAGACGACAATATGATGTTGCCCCAGTTCAAGTACAAGTGCTTTTCCAGAAAATTGCAAACTATTGCAAAACATGCAAAAACTGATGCAATGTCTTCCTCCGATTTTGGCCATCTCTGGATAGTTTCAAAGTGATATAAAAATGAGAAAAGCTCAATGCAGAAGGTGGTGCTGTGGTCTGAGCATTTCCAGATCACATGAAAGCTTTCACCTGAACATCTCTTCCCATGTTCACCTCCAGCCCACACTGGAAAAGGAATCTACACTAATTTGTCTAGCTGCTTTTCTTTCCACTACACAATATACAGGGCCTCAATCAGCAGCTTTACCCCTCAAAGTGTTGCTGTTTTGTATGTATGTTGTTAAGTACACTTGGATTAAAATACGTGAGATATAGGATGTTTTTCAAAAAAAATTGTCCCGGTTCAACTAGGATAGGGTTAGGTTTCCCCAGCAGAGAGAGGAGGAAGGGATCTCCAGCCGGGTTATTCATACCATGCTAGCATCAGATCCAGGGGCGGAACCTTTTTACTTGCTCTTTGGTGGGCTTGGTGGCAGGAACCTGTTCCATGACCATTTGCGGTATTTCTCTGTATATCGTTTGTTTTGTTCACTGTTATTGCTGTTTATTGTTGTTATCATTGCCACTGTTGTTCAGATTGTTTTATCACACTGTTGTATTAAATTTCTTCTTATTTTAGCCAGGGTCTGTGTTTAACTTTCAGCCCGACCGGCTGAGGGTGGGGGAGGTGCAACAGCAACATGCTCTCCAGCCCCGGCAGGGCTTAAACCAACACAAAAACTTACGGCTTAGATGCAAGCTGTTTTTAAATAAATTACTTACCTACAGCTTTTCCTGTTTGTACAACATTTCGACTAGTAGAAACCATCACATTTCCAATCTTCTTTCCACGTTCACTGTTTTGCACAGAGCTAAGAGAGATACTGAAGTCTGTTAGTTGACTTATTATTTCCAAGTGTAAATAAAATACATAGTTAAAATACGTATCAATACAAAGAGATTTACATGGCATACGTATATATATTTGTGTGTGTGTGTGTGTGTGTGTGTGTGTGTGTGTGTGTGTGTGTATATCTATCTATCTGATCAAGCCCATAATGACTACATGCATCCTATCCACAGAGATCAGGTCAGCAAGCTTCTCGGAGGAAGAAAAGGTACTGACAGCAAGACAGGAATCAAAACACACCACGGTTCATTATTACCCAAAGTTTATACCTTTCCTAAATGTTTATCAAAATACACTTATGTTCTAAATTACAAGTCAGATTTGAAGTAGTTTTGAGAAGTTTTAGTCCTAATATACAAGCTTTAAACAAAACAGTGTTATGATCATTCTTTTCTCTAAATAGAGTTTACTTTGTATCTTGCCCTAAGATTAAATTTTTGATCAAGTACAGTTTACATTCATACTTCTGTTAAATAACTTGTCACACTGAAGTCCATGTTTCAGGCTTTGCAAATGCATTTATGCAAAGTTTAACACAGCACGCCACATTCTTTTCCCACTTTGAAAATCTTCAGCGTAGATACAAAAAGCAGAAAGAACAGAGTACACCAAGAACAAGTTTAGGCTCAGTTTGCAAAAGCAAGTAATTTTGATGAGTATCTGATAGCAAAGTTACATTTGGAGAATAAAGGCACTCTTATAAAAATATTAGTTACTAGAGACACACTAAGAACTACTCATCCTTTTACATTGATTTCAGGCTACTCAGAAGAGTTAGTATCTCTCCTTTCAAAGACAAAAATAGGGCAAATAAAAGATTATAGACACCTCCTCATCTTCCAAATAAAGTCTTTCTACAGAGATCATCCATTAACAATAAGACCTGCTATCAACATGCTCTTTATTGAAACCAATTACCTTGAGATAAATCTTGATTCATTTACATTCTCAATCGCCAACTCAGAAATTTAATCTGCTGTTGGTCAGCAAAAGCAACCAAAAGATTCAGTGGGCTGAAGTCTGAACCTTTTTATTCCTCAAGCTGTTCTATGTCAGCATGTGTTAGGCCTACTCACAGGGTACTGAAAATAAGTCTACAGTCAAGGCAGGTGCAGAATCAGCAGCGTGTATATATTGCTGATTTACAAGCATCTCAGAACCAGCATCTGAAGTTTTATGGTCAACAGAGCTAAGTGAGAAAACAATGTATTTTCCTTGGTGCATAAACAAGAGGAGATGGTTAACTGCAACTTCAAGACTGAATTCTGGCTTCAGTTAAGGCTGAACAACTATGGGAATAACACACACCACTGAGTTTTAGAGTTGACACCGGCGAGTAAGTACTGAGCCCAACTTAAAGTTGAGTGCAGTGCAATAAGAGATTAGGTAAAACTCATTTTAAACTTCTAAATTCGAGAAACTGAATCGTCTCAAGTATATATACAGTGAACTTTGAGCGTTTTAGAAAAATGCTTATTAAAACCCAGCTAATTTAAAAAAAAAAACACAACTCAAAACCTGTTTTCTCCTAATAATGAGATCTAAAGTCGATATACAGAAAAACACTGATGAAAGCTTTAACAGCTTTAGTTTACAATTTAAAAATAAATATACAAAAGCCTTATAATTGCAATGCAAAAAAATAGGGCTCTATTGTCTGAAGTTCAACATAAAGTAGTGCATCAGCACTGTTCTTCCCTATTTCAGGCAAATGTTCCATCTTTAGATGTGGTGATGTTTTGCACAAGAATGTTGAGCATAGCTCCATGTATAGGGCCAATTTAAATAATTATTTTGATTAGTTCATCATAGCAACAGTTATGCAGTTATTAATATTTGACCACACTTTTACAAAAATACCGAAGTACTATATACTTACTGTGATAATCTTAACTTAACATCTGATACAGAGTACTGTCCCTGGAATGGGTGGCTAGAAGAGGAAGAAAAACCCAAGTATTTATTTTTTCATGATGAATCCATGTCACACAATTATTGGTTGTACTCCTCTGTGGCTTACCAACAAAAATATCGCTTGTAGATACACTACTGTACCACTTTCCAGAAGGCAAAGTCCCAGTGACTATTCAACCTTAGATTTCTTATGAACTACCTGTAAGGTGCCTCCTGTTTACAGGCCAGATATTAATAATTTTTTCACACTAAGGCAGAGGCACCTCCTTCTAGAAACACAGATAAAAAGAAAAATCCCTTAACTAGACTAAAAGAGCTTTGTAGCTCTAAAGAAAAACCTTCTTGAGACTACAGCAGCTGACAAAACAAAAGCAAACAAAACTCCCTGCAGTACAGTAATAACCCATGCTAAACAAAACACACACATAGCCAACAATGTTACCAAGCCTGGCATCATCTAATCTTTGAGTGAAAATACACATAAAACAATCCAAAGCACAGAAGATGCAATATAGAACAGCCAGCTCTCCCTGATCCCCATCAGTGACAACCCTGGACACAGCTACTCCCTAGACACCTGGAAGCAATTAATAAGAAGCAGAACCATCTGAGGACAATTCCTGAGGAATGACAAACTTTCTATAGCTGGGGACAGCCAACAATCAACTTGAACAAGTTTCACTTCTCCTGTCTCTGGATATATTTTTCTTCATAAAACTATTGCCCAGAATTAGAGTAATGTATTGAAGAACAGAAATACTCAGTTTCTATACTTACAGATTAGGGCCCCAAAGTTTCACCCTCAGGGCTTTATAGCGGGAACAATGGGGGAACACTGTAATTGTACAGAACAGTGTGCCTGACTACACATACTGGGAGCAATCCATGTTAAATGCTAAATAAAAAAAAAGAAATTTCCTTACCTAGAATTTACCTCTGCAAGAGCTGGATGCTTGTTGCTATTCCATACTCTGTAGTTGTGGGTATTTTTCCAGGCTGCTACAAAAGCTGTTCCAAAGTCTGACAAAGTTTTTTCGTTGTCTGATAAAGATAAGAATTTGCTCTGATTCATTAGAGACATAATAAAAGATAAATTACCTTTTTTTTTGAAAAGTTAAAATTTTCCAGGCTCTTATCAAATCAACAGTTAAACCTCTAGTACTAAGAACTGAGCACTCAAAGTGTTTTATTATTTTTTAAAGTGGCCCAAATATTCAATGTCAGAACAAGCATCAAAAAAAAAAAGCTTGAAAAAATACTTTTCTTATTTTTAATTAATTTATAAAGTTTTAAGTAAAAAGCTCAACTGGAAAAAAGAAAAAGTCATCCAAACATAGGCCTCTTGACTTCCTCTCTGGGCAAAGACAGGAAAGGGGAGAGAATGGCCACACAGCAACTAAGAACAGAAACATCATTTGCATTGGTCTTGGTCAGATACACTGGGCTTTTCTGTACTATATTATTACTCATTCAAATTTAGTAAACCCCAAACCCACTATAAAACTGTGGTATGAACTACTGTGGAATAAACTTATCCTAACAACATCCCCGTTAAAACACTGAGGAGTACAGGAAATAATTTTAGAGCCAGCCAGTGAAGTAGTACGAGTTTCCAGAAAAACCTGACATTTCATATGACCCAGGCTGATATCATCTTAAAAGTATTAATGTTATGAGGCTAAGAACTTAGCATCGTCCAGACATTAAAACCAAGTTCTCAATCCCATGTTTTCTCACAAATACTACAGAACAAGATCTGAATTAGTTAACTGATGTGAATAGAGAATAATCATGATGAGAATGAAGTTAACAGGGTCAGTTCTAGACAAACCGAATGTTTTTCACAAACAAAACTGATTCTTTTAGTTATATTCATGCACAAAAGGTTGGAACATAGAGAATTCTGAGTTAAGACGAAAAAATGCTGAGCTCCAGAAAACACAGGCTTATAAAGCCTCACTTTCCACTTATGTGAATCCCTACTTAAGGCCACGGCAGGAAAGGAAAAAGAGATGGAACAGCTTAGTAGAACTTCCTGAAGACAGTCACTTAACTTCATGTCTCCCTGAACCCAATTAGTTCCCCAAAATTAACTTCAGGTTGCAATAGTCTGTCAGACACCCATGTTTGTAAGTCTCATCACATATGGTGCTTCAGGTACTTCTGCTTCTGAGGAAAGCTTAATTACATCAAGGAGAAGGAGACAGTCAAAGAAGAAAGTGTCTGTGTGAAGAATTAGAAATAAGGTTGTCAAGGAATAAACAAGGATAGCCAAGGACAAAAAAAAAAAAAAGCAGCCTAAAATAAAGTGTTAGACAGAGGGAGATCTAATGACAGACCATGCATTTAATGCAACAGAGCAAATGCTTATTACACCCACTCTCATCCCAGTCCCTAGACAAGGTATGTGTCCTACCTGGCTGCAGCACAGCAGCAAGCAGTGCATGAAGATAAGCACTGAACTGAGCCCTGATCCACTCATCTCCTCCTTCCCATCCAGTGCCATCAAGGAAAACATCATCTCTGTTCTCAGTTACATGCTTCACCAAGTAGTCTGCAAATCTTAGGTCAGCAGTTGTTGGGTTCAGGATCTTACGGAGTTCTGGATCATGGATTTGTACATGAGCATCTTCTATCTGTTTGAAATAATTCCAGGGGTAAACATTTAGATAAAACTGCTTATCTATACACTACTATATATTGCTACCTAAACACACAGTCCCCCAAAATATCATGAAACAACAAATAGTAAAAAACCCCACAAATTAACCATTCTCAGAAAGTCAGATACTGCTCTGATATAACCAGAATCTGATCATCTTACCGGCTCACAGTAGAAGCTGCTTACTTGACAGGATTTTGCAGGGGACATTTGGTGCTTACACTTATTTTCCTAGAAGCTCTTTGATTATCACTTCAACTTATTAAGTTGGTTACCTGTATGCAGCTCTCTTAGGTTACCAGATGTCGATTATATAGTTGTATCTATTTTCTAGTACTGACACAGCATTTTCTTAGATTTTTTTTAACCTCTTGATTAAATCAGAAGAAAGTCAATAGCAATGTGTTTTATTACCCATCTTTATCTGTTTCTCAGCTTATTTTTGAATACTTTAATAGAAAATCATGTAAAAAGTCCATGACATGAAAAGCAGAATTACACCAGCAACAAAATAAAAATTCAAGTAGTGCCCTGCAAATTCAAATATTGCATATAAGAATATACAGAAAAACATGTATTCGTTTTGCATAGCTTATCTAATCCCATCCTAAATAATGAAACAAATTTAATAAGCTTCTGCATTTAAGATTTTTTTTCATGGGGAAATAATTAAAAATTTGAGCATGAAAGTAAAACTTTAAAGCTGTATTTAAAATGCAACCTCTGCTTCCTCCTCCCCCCCGCTCCAGTCCAGTAAGTTCAAATGCAAAGATTCATACTTCCACAATTGCATCACTCAGATGTTTCTGCTGACGGAACAGGATATTGGTGGCTCCTGCAACGAAGCCGCGGACCGTTACATCTGACAGGAGGTGATGCTGCTGCAGTGCCATGTATGGCAAACAAAGGTATCCCTAAAGTAACAGAGATAGTTAGAGGATTAACATAAGGCCAAAAACCCAAAAATGTGTATATTCAGAGATTTTTCTAATAAAAGCCAGCACATTCCACCCAAAACAAACCTTGGTATTGCAGTTTCAGACACAGTTATACACTGTTGTGCTACATTACAGTTGCAAAGAAAAGCAACCAGATTACACATGAATTAAACTTTTCAAGAGGTTGTGTTGCCTTTCAGTCTCAGGACAAACTTCAATACAATCCAAAGGACAGGAATCAAATGTGTTTATAAGGCAACAGAATAAGCAGTATAGAACAGGAGTGAGGTCTCAGGTCAGTTCAGAGACAAGAAGTCAATGGAGATAAAGATTTATCTCTCTAAATGCATACCATGATGTCTTCTCATAGTCCTGAAGCACATACTGCAGTAAAGCTACAGACTGCTATCTATATTTTGTAGGTGGAGGTTTCCAGGCTCCAGAGATACTAATCAATTTTTGCTAAGCATACGCATGCCCCGTTTAGGAAAGAGCAGAACAGAAAGTAATACACTGCGCTTTTTAGCGATTTCATGCTTGTAAATTAATCTAATATCCCACATTCCAATTAAGAAAAAAAAAACAACAAACAGCACAGCAGTTTGAAGAAAGGCTTTGGGCTAAGTCATTGAGAGATCATTTAGAAATGGCTGCACGTAATGGCATTTTCTTTTTAAATATAGGATCAACACACCCTTGAAGTCTAATACTGAAGTCTAACCCCAGCTGTTCAATTGTATGCAGCACCAAGCAATTTATTCACTAGTAGAAACCCAGAAGGGCTAACTGCATACTGGACAGAAACAAAGTGCACACACACTTTATCACAGAGTCCACGGTAATTAGAAACATATGGAAGAAAGGAGCACAACTACTCCCTTTTGTTATATTAGGCACAGGGATGGCTTTCCAGATGACAAGCATTCAACAGTTGAAAACAGTCTGTATCAAAGGGACAATGGTGCTTTGAGAAGAATCACCAACCTAAAATGGAAAATTTTCAAAAAATGTGGCTTAAGAAGCTGGCAAAGGAAGGTTTAATTACTGTATACTCAAGTAGTAAAGTCCTGGAAATACTTCACTACTAAAAATTATCAAATGTCAGTTCCCAAACTCACGTTTGTCTAAGTATAACAACTTTTATTTCCGTGAACGTGTTCCATTCTTTTTAAAAGAGTGCAAGTGAAATGAGTATTAGGATCTTACAGTACTGGCACTAAAGAAACAAGTATCTCAACCTATTTCTCCTTATGCTTAGGTGTACTTGGGTAATATATTCAGCTATCTAGCAAAATCTCCTCCCATTCAAGTTTGTCATATTTACTAGTCTTTCCACAATATGGCATTAAAAAAACCCTGAGATGAGAGCTGTAAAAGAGATTTAAACTTTCCAGTAAGCAGTTAAACTATAAACTTTATAACTTTGAATCACATTTTTCTGATAGCTTAGAGATGTAATAAAGCCTTTTCGGCTTTAATTACATTGGACGAACTCAAATGAAAAGTGCCCTTGTGGAACAGAAGGTAAACATGTAGAAACTGTCCACTTCCTTAAAATTGTTTACTTTTCCATTTTATGATCTCAGCAGCGATCTACGTTTGCACTTGTAGGCTCCCTTATCAATTATTTTCTTCTTGCTTTCAATAGAACTAGGCTAAATACAATTTACAGGCTATTATTTTCATTAGAGAATGTAAGGACAAACACCAGACTGCAGATCTTTGTTGAAAAAGCATTTCTAACAGTGACATGAGGCAATACAGGGCAATGACATTTGAGCTGCTCACTTGGGCCCACATAGCATACCATTTCCAATAAAAGTTACTGTGAGAAGTTCAAACACAATCATCAAATACAACGTTCTGTAAGGAAATGGTAATAAGCACCTCCAAAGGAAAAAACACCAGTTTGAACCTCATCAGCTTGAGGAAATTAATCTGAATCTACTTTCTGGGCAAAAGTTCATCTAAACTTATTACATTAAAAACCAAAACGGGTTTATTATATGAATTCTTTTACTGACAAAAGAATCTCTAACGGGACATTTTCCCTGTTTTTCATAGGAAACCAGTGTGGCAGGTGCATCCACCCAATGAAAGCAGAGCTTCTTGGCTGCTGAAGTGTAGTAGCCCGGGGCTGCCTTTGTTCTCAGGGCATCGTGGCAACTGGGGCTTTTGGCCAATGAGAGCCGCTATTGACTACAGGTCAAACTGGGCCTGGGTATAAATGGAGTCCTCTGGGGAGGCATTTGGAGCTCATACCCTGGAAGAGCAGCTGTGGTCCAGGACTCTCCCCTTGGGTCAGGGTGCTGCCCAAGGAAACTCCTCGAGGTGCCTTGGGTCCGGACACTGCCCTGAGTAGGTCCTCGAGGTCGAGAGCCCTCACTTGTCAGGTGAGTGATAAAACATTCTGGGTTGTCATTAAACCCTAGGTAGCAGGGCTTTGTAAGGCATTTGGGGTTGCCGTTAAACCCCAGGGAGCGAGGCTTTGTTCTGCATTTTGGGTTGCCGTTAAACCCTAAAAAGCTGTTCTGTTCTCCTCTCACAGGCATTCGAACGTGTGTGTGTGTGTGTATGTGTATATATATATATATATATATATATATATATGAAGTATTTATATATTACATATTTATATTTGTGTGTGTATATATACACACATTTATACACACAGTTTGTGCTACTACACACACATTTATAAATATATATAAAAATTAAAAGAGGAAAGCATAGGCTTAGGTGTCAGCTTAGTATAGCTTTCAGAATCTTAGTTTAGATTAAGGTATCTAAACACTTCTTAAGTACTCTGATCTAACCTATATGGGGCAAGATCTACAGTTCTTCAGAGGAAAACAGTAGTTACTAATACATATCATTTATTAACCACACTGGGACTGCAGGCTACCATCATGCAGAATTGCAAATAGTTTTTAATTATACATATGAAAAGTGGAATGCATGTGTGTGTGCACACAGCACCCTCAGACACGCACTCATGCTTTCCACCCACCTAGCAACAGTCACTTGCCAGAGTGACTTAGGCACTTAGCCACTTCTGAAAAACAGATGTCTTTATGAGTTACCAGGTATCAGAAACAACGTGCTTACCTTTGTAAAAATAGCCAATGGCATACCATACTGGTCCTCTTCCAACCCAGATATTAGTCCTGGAACAAACACCGTGTGTCCTGTATTTGCTTGGGGCTGCACAGTGATTGGAAGGCTTTCCGAGCTCACGCCTTTGCACGGAAGATCTTTAGCCTGTTCTGATGCTGTATTTTCATGTTCTCCTCCTTTCAAATTAGAGTCCTCCAAAATGCTAGGATCTAAGGTCTCCCAGTCGCTTTCAGAGGACACTGGAGAAGCGCGGGAAGGAACTTTCAAGCGCTGCACAGCACAACTGGAGGACTGAGATCCATTATAAGTCTTCTCTGACTGAGAGAGAGGTGTGTTAGCTTTTTGACTTTCCAGCGAATGGTTTCCTCCCATACTCCTGCCTCCCTTTCCCATTCCTGAGTTTGTATTTGAAGTATCAGCAGCAGACACAGAAACACAGTCATGGAACCGTGGTGTATTTTCCTGCAGGCCAGCATCCTCTGATATGCTCTTTCTTGGTCTGTACTGTGAGCAGTCAGTAAGACCATGTTCAATCATACCTGGAAAACGATAGCAGACATGAATATCAGCATCTCAACAGAAATTTAAGTGAATTTGTTAAAGAAAAATTAACAAAGTGTTCTTATGTGCATAGTGGAAATCACAAATTTTAAAACGCTACTTGGAGGTATGTGGAGTGTGTGCGGGTGTCTTAAACCAAGCGAAACAAAACCAACCAAAAATCAAAGCCCATACTTCCTCTTCTAAAGAATCTGCCCCAACTTTTTTTGCTTTGAAAAGCCTGGTTAGAAGCTAAGAATTGGCAAGGTTAGGAGTTGTGGTTTTGTTGGTTGGTTTTCTCCTTTTTTTGAAGAATACATGTAGAAGGAAGAGAGAGATTTGCATTTTTTTTTAAGGAACATGACAGGAACACGTGACTTATTCAGGTTCCCAACTATGTTAACCACAGGCAGTACAGAAGATCCAGTGGCTCCAATTAAGCACAAGAAATAATAACCCATAGAGTACAAGTATTAAGTATTAGGAGATGTGTACATAGTACACAGATATGTATACAAGCCACCTATTTTTCAGGTAACATACTAACATAACTCTACTGTCACATAAGTTGTTTTCCAAATAAAACAGTACAGCCTGTCTCAGTTATCACCAGAAAGCATATAAAAACAAGTCCAAACTTCTCTTCTTACCAGGAAAGAGTGACAGGACAGTCATCAGAGCTCCCACCAATCTATTTACTGGAGAAATATAAAACAGCACCTAGTGGTGGAGGGGAGGGGGGTGGGGGAAGACAACATGTGAAAGAGAAAAGGGGAATTAGGGAAGAAAGAATGAGAAAAATAAAGTTACACTTAAGCATGACAGAGATAGACAGAACACATGCAAACTATTCAAGGCATTGCCTTTTATGTTATTTCAGAAAGTCTGCTTACCAACAGAAGATCTTATAACAATTCAAAGAAAATAAATATGGCTATTGTATCCTTATATTTTGTATTTGTAATATATAATATTTTTATATATATACACACATGTAATATATACTTGTCAATTATTCAGATTTTTGTCAGTCATTCAAAATTTTTTTCCCAAATTGATCCAGTTACTGAATGACTGACAGAAAAGAGTTGTTCCTGGCATGCTGCATAAATTCTTATTCATTTGTAGTAAAGTCTCTGTTATAAATCAAAGAGGCCAAATATTATAATCTCGCATTCCAGATTTCTGAGAAAAACCTATAGCAAAAACATCTCTTTTAAGAAAATATATTAAAGATATACAGACAAATGAAAAACAGGATAAATGCAGCATGCATTTATTATAGGTATTTTTCTATGATTGAAAAAAAGACCTTTTGGAAACATAAAACATGACTAACTTTGGTGAAGCACTTAAGGCATAACATGAAAAAACAGAAACTTCTTATTTAAAACAGAGACTGGGATTAGTAAATTTATCAGGAATTCAAAAGGGGGATGGTCAAAGACTAGCAATGAAAGAGAAACACAAGGCAGACTGAATATTACTACTGGCGTTCCTCCAAGACAGGCCTTCAGGTGGGAAGAAAAAAAACCACCAAACCACTCCAAACCAAGAAAACCCCACAGAAGTCAGCTTGTTTATCAATGCCATTTTTACATCCTCAAGCAGCACAACACTAGTAAAAAATACATGAGCATTACAAGGAATCAACAATGCAAAAGAATACAGAATGATCTAACATTGACAACTTTGCAGGCAAGTTTAATAATTGTATAATTAAAAGTGCAAGTTTGCGGACTTAGACTTGATAAAAGACTTCTGCTGTAAGGTAGGAAGACACTTTAGAAGCGACGAATAGTAACTCATGTTCCACTTGATTTTGTAAGTCTACAAGTTAGTAGATTGATGGAGCCAAGAGAAAGACCTATGCAGTCCTAATACATACCAAATGTTTAACAGTACCTCAGCTAGAAATAGACTTTGTATATTGTACAATTTTTCTTTTTTCTAAGTTCGAGATCAATGAATTCAAATTGAAACAGCCACAGAAAAAGCATGATGAGGAGAAAAAGCAGCTCATCTGAGTAAAAAATTTCAGCTGACTGCAATAGGAATAAAAAAAGTCTAACTTCTTCTAAGATGCCGCTCTACAATGCCTGTATCAAAGATGCATGATATAATGGCAGTGAACTACAACAGAAACCCTGTGACACCCCTACAGGTTTAGATTCTCAGATATCATGTATTCCTAGCCAACCTTATTTTTAAGCCTACAGAAATAATTAAGTCTATGAAGTAACATGTTGTTTTCAAGAAATCTATTTCAGTCTAGGTTTTTGTTTGGGCATACCGCTTGAGTACTTTTCTATATTTGTTCTATCAAGTCCCTTTGCCATCTTTCCATCTATATGGGTGCACACTTCCTTACCCCTCCCAACCCCATTACATGGCTTACAACATTTACATCAGCAAACTGGGTGGTCCTTGCAGCAGAAAGTCCAATGATCACCATCTGGAAGTAGTCTTCCAGCCTAATAACAGCTGAGAGGTGAAAAAATAAAATCCTTTAGCCTGTGGAAAGGCATCATCCAAATTGCTACGGATTAATGGAAATCCATCTGTGGCATTTTCAGCTCAAAGAAAACTGGCATTACTCATGGCTTCTTGCATATTGTATTTAAGGTCTTTGAACATACAGATTCTCAGTTACTCTGGAACCTTATCATCTGCCAGACAACAGGCAGCGCCAGGAAACCAAAACACTTCTTTTTGAAATTACAAGTGTTATCTATCTTTTGAAGTTTAGGGAAAAACAAAAACAAAGCAACCTGCAGGTTTATTCAATAAGCATCCAATTATTTTCAAAATAATTTTGCATGTTTGAGTCATATGAACATGCTTGAGAAACCCTTCCTCTCCCCTCTTCATGCATTTATCCCCTTATGGTTTGAGCAGCTTCAGAAAAGAAACAAACTAAATGCTGTACTGAGCTATGAATGTCCAAATGTTGAACTGACCTGATGAAATGCTATCATAATTTTTTAAACAGATCAGTAGAAATACTTCACGAAATCTTAACTGGAAAATATTTTTTCTGCTTATGGTTTTAAAAAACCCTATCACCATAGACTTTCAGAATGTATTGTTATTTTTCAGAAAAAAACTTGCACATCGAGTCTTGATTACATACATTTCTACATGTGTACTCCTACTACGTCACAATCATTTCCTCAAACATACCTTTTGCATAGTCTTTAATATAGCAGTCTTTAGCATATGGCTTTTTAATGCAGAAACTGCATTTATTCTCATCAATACTTGGAACTGTCAAGGTATATCTAACTTACAGAACTGACAGTGCAAAAGCTCTGGAGAAGTGGCTACTTCTGTTTTTAAAAGCCATATTTACTGCTTCGCCATATTTACAGACCTTGGATATAGACTTTGAAAAAAAAAAAAAACAACAAAACAAAAACCCCACAACTGTTTCAGTATCTTACAGATTAAGTCCTACTGAATTTCCAGTTGCAGCTAACAGGAAATTCTAATGTTCCTTCTCAGCACCCTGAAGAAGCTGGGTTTTAACATAGCAGGTTTACTGAAGAAAGTGACATTTTGGAAACTGAAACAAAATTTTAAACAATAATTTTTAAAGAGCAAAACAAAAAAAAATTCCCAGCATAAATGTGTCTGGGAGCTGATACATAGTAATTTCACTGAAAGTTCTTTTCCAGGATATTAATATACACACAGAAGAAAGCAAATGTACCTACCTTTTCACATCTGCTTGTACCTTCTGTATATTCCCCTTAAATTACTAAAATAGCACTGCTTCTGAGGCAGTAAAACAACCTAAAGAAAGCACCGATTCTAGAATTCAGTAATTTTTAACAATTTCTCATCTGAGTTCAAGATGACCTACAGATACAGCTCTCTACATTGTCTCCTGCAGGTGCCCATGCAATTCAGGTCTGAAGGCCACTCCTAGTACTTGTTTCCTTTGGTATGCTTTTTTAAAGTCCAAAGCAGAAGTTCTACTTATTGAATCTCTGTAAAGGTGTATGCTCCCTTTTAGGTACCAGCATCTCCCATTAGTTCCTTCACACGGGTACCTATTTGCATTATGTATATCCTCCATTATTTTTTATAACATGTTAAGTTTCTCCACTCACATGTACTCACATTTTACTTACTCTGGCTGGAGCAGCTATTAATAAGGGGGAGTGCGGACAGAAGCAGAGGCAAATTTATACATCAACTCACAACAGGTACTTTGAACATAATTTTCCAATTTATATATAGATGCAAAGTTGTTGATATGACTTCAGATACTTTTTTGTTCACTAGTATATTCTACATAACCTTCATATGAAAAAAGAAATTTAAATTGCATTTCTATTTCAATTACCTGCCTCAGCCTACAAAACGTTACCTTTTTCTCTAGAAGAATCAATTTAAAAAGGATCAACACCTGAAAAAACACAAAAAGGAAAAACATTGTGAGTGAACCAAAGCCATTTATCAAAAATATAGTTCAAGCATAATCGCCTATTCAAGATTTCACGTTAATCACTGCATAATTGTCAAATGATCAAATACATTTGGCCAGTGAAAACCAGTGTTCTAATACCCTTTCTCCACCTGAGCACACATTTTGAAACATCATTTGAGATGCACAAAGAAAAACCTGAATAAGAATTGTGTAATTTGAATCATACAAAGCTTACCAGAAAGAATATGTTATGCAATTTCAGAATTTTAAAATGCAGTAAACTGCATAAACCTAGAAGAGCTCCTCCACAGAAATGCAGAAAAGAATTCAGCAAGAAACCAAGAACAGCATTCATCTCACCTAATTTTAGACATCCACAGATGAGGCATCTAGATTAGAAGTGGCTGTCCAGACTCTCTACACTCAAAGACTCTACACAGACGCTTCTGGGGCATAACTGGCAGACATCTGAAGTTAAACAAAAATGAGTTCTACCCCAAAAATCTACTGAGCAGGTACAAATACACCATGAAATCCAGGTTCTCAACTTGTTTCCTTGATGCCTCTCAGTTAATAAAAGATTATAAATGTCATTTGTACCTTAGCCATAGGATACACAATTTCAATAGCCATCAGGAAAAAGGAGGAGAGGTGCAAGTCCCCTCAGGCTCTATGATGGCAGAAGCTGCCAAAATGAAAACATACAGGGAAAAATGCTCCAAGCTGTGTCTGCACAGGCTTTAGCAATATTGTTCTATCACGTTCATCTGACAAGTAGCAGGAAATAGAAACAAAACCGTAACAGAGATACCACCTGCATTTTGGACTAAAGAAACGTCACACAAACTAGAAATCTCCAGGGAATCCAGCAGACAAAGGAAGTTCTCAGTCTGGAACTTACTTTCACTGAAGTCATGCAGGTGGAAGGGGAAGGGAAATCAGGAGGCCGTAACCAGAACTACTTAGGAAATAGTCTTCTTACTCCTAGCTCAGGTATGTCTAGACATGTTTATTTTTCAGTTCCTCACAAAGCATTTTACTCCACAAAATAAGTGCTGTACTTCATATATCTAGCAAAGAATGCCCACCTTGTGTCTAAAGTGAAGAACAAGATCCCGAGGAGACAGACCTGAGATACCAAAAAGAGAGCAATTATTACAGTTTAATAGCCAGTGAATATACTAACTTACTTCTTGTCACCATTTTTCAGGTGGAGGGGGACACCTATTATGTGTGTGAACCTGGTTATTTCAATAGCAGAACTCATATCAAATTCTGTCTTTTGGGCAGGAGCAAGAGTTAAGACAATAACATGAATAGTCATGCTCTGAGTTACTCCAGTTGGCTGCCACACAGCATTACGGAAACACTGCAGTAAACACTACACTGTGCTTTCAGAAAACAGAAGGAAGAGTCAGAATCAGATGGGAAATATCCCAAATAACAGCTAGATTGATTGCTTGAGCACCCCATACCATCAAAGAGTTCCATTTAAAAATGAAGAAGGTTCTGTTTTCCAAAAGCAGCCAAGCAGTTGCTTGCATACTGTTAGGTCAAGAGGTGACATAGCCTTCAACCTACAGCTAACCTATTATGAAAGCAACACTGTATTTATTTGACATTTATTTAAATCCATCAATAGAGAAATGCATAACAATACTGTGCAGGCACACAGACCTCTGGTGCTTTATGTGTTAATGCATATAAACAAATTAGCTCAGGAAGGGAATGTGTGGATTAGCGTTAACATTATCTCTACTGCTTGTACAAAAAAAGTCACTTACCAAGATAAACTTGTGACCCTTCTAGCAAAGTACTGCCCAAGGAACTATTCATATGATCATAAAGTTCCTGTAAGAGTTAGAAGAAAGGCAAAAAAACCCAGAAGCTGTTAATGGCACACAGTTGCACAAAATCCAGTATAAATAAATTCCACTTACTCAAGCATTTCAATGTCTTATTCTAGAAAGAAAGTAAAATTTTACTAATGGAGGCAACAGAGATACAGGCTGACAATCACACTCATTCTTGTATTTCATTACAAATCAGAAAGTTGACTCTCCGTCAGGTTAGGGTATATCATTTGGTTCACATTAAGTTATTACAACAGCTGAGTCCTGAACGACCTATGCAAATGGAGTATTTGAGCACTAATTAAAATCCCTGAAGCCTGTAGCCATACACTGAAAGCTTTGTTCCATGTGGCTGTTATTTAAAAGTTACCTTTAGAATTGAAATTTGTGAGAAGTCTTTTTCTTCAAAATACGCATGTGTAATGAGTTGCAGCTTTGCCTGAAGTAACCCATACAAAGGCTTGGAAGAAAAACAAACACAAAAGCAAGTGAAGAAAACTTTTTTGTCACTCATTTTGAATTTTAATCTTCTATTCTTATCTTGCTATATAAACACATTATTACACACAGAATTAATGGAGGAGCAGTCCTTAGTTGCTAACTCGCCGCATCTTTCTCCTGTGCTCAATTTAAATGGTAAATGATAATTCTATTTTCTTGCCATTTGCCATCACATCATAGCATACCATCACTGAGTATCTTTCTGGAAAAGTACTTTCCTGCTTTAACACTGCTTGTGCAGCTCTAGTAATAGTTCTTTCTTCAACTAAGTCACAAAGAATTTCTGTTCCCTGCCTGGTGACCAATAGCTTTTGCTAAATAGGTAGAAATAAATGTTTCTTCACAAGAGTATGCTGTATGTGCAACTATTTTAAAACCTCTTTCACAGTTGTCAATAGCCAATCTCTCCAGTTACAATGGCCAAACCCTGCAATCCTACTACATGAAACAAAGTTAGTACTTAAGTATTACCAAAAGTGCAAATAGATATCCTGGTCCCTGACAACAGGCAGACACTTTTACAATTGCTCTTACAAGGAGATACCAGTTCAAGGCAGCTCACTCAAATGCCACAGCCTTCCAATTCAATTTTGTTACTCTCTGCAACAATTTAAAGAGAGATGTTTGAAGCCAAAAGTTCCAGACAAGAATATGGAAAACAAGTAATTTTTAATGTTATTTGAAAGCATTTTGGGAGTTAAAAATTCTTACCAGCTGACAGAGAACACAAACACTTTTCTGTACTGTTTCTCTGGTGATGTCTGCTTGCCGTACTTTTAATGCCTAAGAAATAAAAGTATTACAGTATTTTTACCCACACAGAATTTAAAAAATAATTCTTTCACAGGTTTAGTTGCAACATACCACCCTGCTATTTTAACAAAAAATCCTAAAACTGACTGCCTTCAGTGGTGGAATACCCAAACCATGCAGCAGCATGTCCTTACCTAGTAAAAATGGTCATAACACTGATATATCAGAGTTGTGTTCTCATCTCACTGTGCACAGCAAAGATCCAAAACCAGCTGTGCTGACAAGCAGAGGACTGTTTAAAAGACACTAGCTCAGGAAAAAGGAAATAGCCCTGGAAAAGGCAATGGCATTTTAACTCAAGGTAATGTAACAGAAGAGAAGCCACAACACATGACTCATTCATCTCTAACATTATCTGTGAAAAAGGACCAGGATGAAGTCTCTGCCCAGAAATTGTTTGATTAATGATTTTCTTTGAGCCACTCATAAAATAAGGAGGTACCATCTGCAGAATCAACTACACAGCCAGACCAAATGGTTCCAGCACTTAACGGCACCTAGAAAGAGTGGGGGCAGAAATACAGCTAAGCAATTCACTTAATTGTGCAAAACAGCAAGTGTGCAGACTGCAGCCCACACATCAAAAAGGACAGATGGAAAGAATACTAGAGCTGTCATATGAAACACAATGTTTTATATTCTACTTGTTCCAAAGAGTTCATTTTAAACATCTATTTATCTTAATTGGTTACTAAAAACCATAAATTGGAATCAAGAGCACAATACATATGAGTTATCGCATAGTTAAATAGAGCAAGACTCTAAATCACAGAATATAGTGAAGACTGGCTGCAAAGATAATGACTTCAGCTGAAAATCAACATGAATTCAGAAGAAACAGAATTAGAATCTGTGTGTGTAAAATTTCTCCTATAGTATAAACAGGAACTTGAAATACAACCAAGGTATGATTAACACTAAAGCAGAGTACATAGTTTACATCTTCTGAATACAAGACTTATTTAAAATTCAAACCCACAGGGCATTCCAGATTATTGTCATTTCACTGGAAAATGGAGTAATGTTTAAAGAAATTTGTAGTAGCTTCTCAATTCTAAGTGCACAGGTCACACTACCATTACTACTTTTGAAATATGGGCAGATTCTAGTAGATCAAGTACGTAATTTCCTCAGTGTGATCAGGGAAATACTGTAGCTCTCACCAGTCAGCTTTACTGATAAAAGTTCAGTATTGGTAAGCAGCTACAATGAATGGGAATACTCTGGTCTACTCTGCAAGAGTACTTTTGGCAAAGAAAGTAGATGAAGAGAAACATTACTACATTTGTATGGTCAGATCCCAGGAAATACTATAAAATTCTTCATGATCACACACTGGAGAAATTTCAACTTTTTCCACCTAAGAGGCCTACTTCCTAGAAACATGACTTGGCCACCTGACAGACTGGCAGCTTCATTTTGCTACTTAGTGCTGATGCTTGGATTAGCTCTCAAGAGCCAAAATATATTTTTCAGTTGCCTTGAACATTTCAAAAGATAATAATATGCCTACTGACATAAGGGAAAGAAATAGTTCTCAAGTTCTGTAGGCACCTACTATGCCCATTTTCATAGATTTTTAATGTAAGTTGATCATGAAGACTGACTGATGGTGTAATGCAAGCCACTGAATTTTAGGGCAGTTAATGCATCAAGCCCATTATTTCATTAATATAATTCACAACTTGGAAAGTTACCTTTGCTTCAATCTGCCTGTAGCAAGAGACGCCATATACTGTGGTTTGATCCCCACATCTTGGTGGCAAATGGAAAAACACAGTATCTATGAAAAAGAAAAGATTGTTTCTTAAGCTCAGCGTTTTTATTTTCAGTATCAGTATTTTTCAGTATTTTACTTATAAAAGGGTTACTGCTAAAAATACCGACACACTTATATTCTGAGACTTTAAAAAAAAAAAGTCATCTATAAAGCTATGCCTACACCAAAGTTAGTTTTTCAAAACTGTAAGATCCTTTGTAGAAGAACCTCCATCTGTGCTGATATGGATGTTCTGACAACAGCTTCATGTTTAGCCTGACCAAGCTTCTATAAGCCCACTGACAATTTCTCAGAAGCAGCTACTGACAGCAGAGAAACACCACTGAAAACTACAGGCATGCTGCTTTCCCAATTCAGTATGGTGGAGCAAAGACAAGGCATGATGAGGCAAGGTGTACTCTTGGAGCGTGATGCCATTAAGGTGGCAAATGCAATGAAGACAGGAGTAAAAAAAAAAAAAAACAAACAAAAAACACCACGGAGGACATACACAGTTGAAAGAAGCTGCTACCACTGCCAAGGTAGATATCCATGCAACAGTGCCACTAGGCTAACAAAAAGGATTTGTGAATCCAAGTCTCTCACAAAATAATTATTGCCTCTGTGCAAGTGTCACATGAAATAAAAAAAACTATAAAATATGACAAGAGAAAGGCTTTCATGGCTTGAGTTATACACACACATGCTTGCTACTATTGCAAAAAATTGTTAAATCCTAAGTAAAGAAGACATTATGACTGACTTTCAAAACATGCATGAAATCTGTTTTGAAACTGATTAGTAGTTTTTCATTTGCTTCACAGTAACAAAATGAACAGAAGAGACAATCCCATATGCATTAGGTCCAACAGAAAGAGGGACAGTTTCTACCAAAGCTTGAACAAGTTCAATTATATTATGGAGATCACCCAGGGTTTTAGAAAGCCTTTAAAGACTACTTTCTGTACCAAGTCACCCTCTTTGCAAAAATGCAACTACCAGTGGGAGCTAGTTTAAAACCCAAAAAATAGATACCTAAAGTTACAGTAAATGTAACATAACTATTTGAAACATATTTGCGTGTTTCAAGTTCACATGTGCTCTTGCCTACAAAACACAAGGATATATATATCTGTTTTGTTGCCAAGTCTTTTTTTCTCTTACCAAAAAGTATACATTGACAATCTTTTAGTGCACCAACAAAAATGCTCAAAGTTGAGCATTAACTGGGATGGAACAAGTAAGTGCAGCTGCCTACGATTTTCCTAGCTTTGAATGTAGCCCACTTCTCATTATGTATTTAACAACACAGAAGTTGAACAAAAATAATGATCCAGAGCAGAATCAGCGACACTCTTATTACTGCTAGGGAAAGGATTATTTTGATATGACTTCCTTTGCTTCCAAATGAGGTCTCTGGAAGCTGGAGAATTAGGAAGCCAAGTATATCAAGTTAAAAAAAACCCAACTTATTAAAATTAGTATTACAGGTTTTGCCTGATTTCGCTGTTTTCAGTGACTTCCTTGTTCACTGCTCTGAAGAAAAAACGATGAAAAAACTGAAGATGCAAATAAATGTCATGGTAATGAACTGAACTGCTGTCAAACACAGAAGTACTAAACAAATACTAAACAACAACAACAACAACAACAAAAACACCACCCTGCAGTGAACTTGCTGGTTACTACGTGGCAAAGGAATCACTATCTTCATTCTGTTGTCAAATACCCAAAAGCTCCTGTTCCTGTCCTTTACATTTACTGGTTTTCAAAATATGTTACTCTACAGACATTGAATGACTTGTAGGTCATTCTAAGAATCTCTAAATTAGTGGAGGGAAAAAAAAAATCGTAACGACCACATACATTACAAAGCTGAATTTCAGAATTTCAATTTTCCCTTACCTCAAAACTGGATTAAGTTTTACCCAAGAGTTTATTCCCCCTTTCAAAGAACTTCTGAGAAAGCTGGTAGCCTTGTTTTGTCCTATACACACAGGTGATATGCAACCCTTAAGCTTTAACTGGTATCTGATTTCTTGATGTAGGAGGTACACCTTTATGATCTACTTTAAACTCCGAAGCAACATACCATTGGCCAATGCATTTTGCAGCTTAAACAAGAAGTACAGGAAGTCTAATATTGGAAAAAATTGTTGATCAGCTGTTCAGATGGCAGGATTTTTCTTTAGGTTTCAGTAGAAGTAGTACATACAGCTTCCTCTCTGGTTTCTTACCTTCCTGATAGTTGTGAGCGCCATCTGGTAAGGCGAGAAACGGCAAATATTTCCATTCCTCTGGTAAACTGTGGCTGTCATGTCCTTCTCCAGGCTTTAGCGGAGGATAAGAAAATTCAACCTAAACAAACCAACAAAAACAGATGGGAGGCAAAGAGAGAATACACTACTATTAGCAAACAAGCAAGCCTCTGTGATTCAGCGTAACACCTTTTCTTTAGCAATGGTACAAACCAAAGTTTTTCTTCCTACTAGCATCCCTTGTCTCTTCTTCCAAAGCACCTACATGCTGACTCATATGTGGTCTAACTGACAGGCCCTGGGCAGATTTGGCTTCTACGGTGCTTCCACCCAGCCTAGTGTCTTTTTCTCAAGTGAAATACAAAACAGATCTTCAAGCAGAAAACACCACGGAGCAGCTGAATACCAACTCCCCCGCATGTACATAGCCACCAGCACACAGCTGCACAAGCAGTGTCAGCAGGGGTCATTGCTGGGGCACGCACATCCTGAAATCACGTTTGGCTTCTCAGCCCCTCAAGTGCTTGTGACTAGGTAACACACTAAACACATGCAAGCCTCTATTTTACCCTACCGGATGCTGAATAATCTCAAAAACTATATTAACAGCAAAATACCGCTTTTAAATATTTTTATGTCCTTGACTGCAATGTGTTCTACACATTGGCCTAAAGGGCCTCCTTTTCCTTTCTCCAAGAAATCCTGCTTTTCAATTTTGCCTTTCAATGTCACCTTTCATTTATTTACCATTTACTCTTTTTCTTAGAAATAAGGACAACCTTTTATTCCTTGCACCATACTACATGTCTACCACAGATGCTTATAACCAGCATCTTCACAGTACTATCCTTTCATCTTCTTTTCCTGTGGAGACCCCTCTGGGTTTCCAGCTACTTCCACCAACTTTTTTTTTTTTTTTTTTCCCCCCAGATGTGCATTTCTTAAATGAATGAACAAAATTTAAACAAAAATTTATCAGTAAAATAAACTGTTCAAAGATACTTCAATTTCTCTTGAAGGACATTTAGTTATAAACTAGTGACCTGTAAAATGTATACGTGGAAATTTTACTTGTATGTACACATGGAAAATAAAAAAGCATGACAAAGCAAGGATACAGAAAATCTTAATATTTAATGGATGATAAAAATACTGTAAAGGATAAGAGTACTGAAGAAGAAATGGGAAGTAAATCAAGAAAAGTGAAATTCTTCACCTTAACACATGGTGTCACTCTTTCTGTAACTGTTACCAACTTGGAAAAAAACACAAAGGACAAGAAAATGCCACAAGAATTCAGACTTGCTACCTGCTGTATCAATTGCAAGGGTTTTTATTTCTCACATTATAAAAAGAGATCTTGAAAATACACACCAAAAAAAGATCCAGTAAACGATCAAAGTCCTGAGCTAAAGGTAAGTAGCCTACAAAGAATAATTAAAGAAGAGGGTGGGAAAAGATGACATACAATAGAAAAATGATCGATTTTGGCAGGAAAAGGAGGAGGGAATACAGACCTTGACTTGTAGTTAGTTATCAAGAATCCATAGAACCTTTTAAACAAAATATCCATTAAGCAAAACAGAAGACCATCTGATTTCCCAAGGAGAGACAAACACTAGAATTAGCATCCATACAAGGAGCAGAGAAACTGCTTGTCATTTAGTACACACATAAATCCTGGTAATTCCCTGCTATATTTTTCAAACCACAAACTATAAGAAAATCAAAATGTTAGAAGCTTCACGTCAACATCTGCAATACAGAAGAGGATTATATTATACAGTTTAACACTGTCCAGATTCAAACTAGCTGGCTGAAAACAATGTTTACATTAATTATTACTGGATTCTTGCAGAAGAAATAACCTTAACAATAAACAAAGCACAGTCCTTAAGTTTTAAAACATAGATAGTCAAGGACCATCTACACTATTACCTTGAATCAGGTATTTCCTTTCACTGCACAGCCAACAGAGAGAAATTCAGATTCATCCTCTGCAGGAGCTTCTTTCCATTGAGTACAGAAGAAACTCTGGCTCCCTTAAGATTTCAGTGAATACCTTCAAAGCATCTTTTCTGACAAGGGAAATACTGTAAGGATCTAAGACATCAATGCTTCCAAGCACTTACAGAATTACAATTGTATTTTGCATTCCAACCAAAATAACGAAATAGAAGACATGCTTAAAAGGAAAGAAGGATAGTACAATTCAAGCTACATGAAAAACATGTGTTCACTAAGGAATACCCCTTTTCAAAGTCCGGAATAAAGCTGAGAAATCTGGCTCCTTTGTTCTTTTGACAGTATGAAATTTGCCAAAGAACTACGTTGTTCTAGCTCACAATATGCTATCAACATCTCAACTGCTATCGGACACTCCCAGCAATAGGGATTTCTGCAGGCTCTGACTGCTCCAAATTCATACTGAATAGGCATTAGTGACACTGATGATAATCTTGTTTTGTATCAGTCCTCTTCTTTCAAAAATATATGTTCCAATATAGAGATTTCTGTATGCATGTGTGTGTGAGAGAGAAGATCATTAAGATAAAACAGAATTAAGATTGCTTAAGTGGCCCTAAATAATCTATTTTACAGATGTACTTTATGATAGACCTAATTTACATTACGACACACTATTCCTTCCCCTCCCCAAGAGGATCCATGTAAGAAGTACCCTGGTTTCTAATGAGGAATCACATTTGTTTAGTTTAATAGGTCACTGCTTGTAGAAATACCACCTCATATTGTGGAGGCTGAAAGGGTGGAAGTAACAAAGAAGCAGGAAAAAGGACAATCCAACAGCACCGACAGCATGCAACGGTCTAGAGAACTTCCACCCCTCCTCTGACTTAAGAGTTCTCAGGTATTTAATTTCAAAGAATTAAGCCGAACTTTTTCACAAGTAGTCACTGCAGGTTGGACTCATGTCAGCTGACTACATGTCAAAAAGCAAGATCTCCAAGCCAGTTTTCCTAAGCAGTCAGAAAACAGACACCTGCATAGGATGATTCATCTGATCTGTTTCTTTCCGCTGTCTCTGAAGGGAGCTAGCTCAGAATTCTAACTTGCAGATGAGCAAATTAATGCAGATGAAACTCACCCTAACTGTTCCTCATCTTTTAGACATTCTTCTTGATTTCTACAGTTCAATTTGCAGACTTGCATCAATTGCAGTTAGGAATCCTTTGCATAGAAAAAACATTATTTCAAAACCAAAGTATTATAAGAACACGGAGTAGCCTAAAAAAACCCCAACCAAAAACCAGCCAAAACCCCACAGTTCTTGAAAATCTTGAAACTGAGCAGTGCACATGTGCAAAAGTGATAATTATGGGGTAGAGAGAATCTCGCTTCTATCAATTCTGTGTTTTTGAATAACTGGAGCCTCAGTAAAATTCTTCTCTCGGCCTGGGTGTGCAAACTGTAGAGTACAGTATTACTAGGCAACTTCAAAAAAGTTACTTTTTCCTCATCTTCCACTTTAATCCCAAGACCAGCCATGACAGGAGGATGGGATGTGACTATAGAAAGAACTGTCTCAGTTTTCTCCTTCCTCACAGAAAGAAAGAGCAGCTCATTTTTTATTTAAATACAATGGATTTTTATGTAAATCCATACATATATGCACATGCATGCACAAATATGCTCTTCAATTTCCCTGTTTGCCATTAATACATATATGCATTACAAAAAATGCCTGCAAATATGAAAAATAAAGTCTTTTAATAAAGCTCAGTAATCAACAGGAACAAAGAAGTACACACAAGTTATCAGGGCTGACTGCCATGGCAGATTTTACAGCTTTTTGAGACTCTTCAATTAAAGGAAGACTCTTCAACAAAATGAAATTAAAATTCAAAGCTGAGCTCCTCAGAGACTTCAGAATAAACTACATAAAACATGAACTAGAATCTCCACTCATTTCTTACTCTTCCAAGCATCAGGGATCTTCATTACAGCTGGAAATACTGATTATGCCGGTCAAGAGGTTTTGATGTCAGTGCTTTCTGCCTGTTCAGACTGTCCTACTCTGTAAGCAGATAGCTCTTGATGGATTTCAGAACTAAAATCAGTACAGAATATTGCGTTTTGATTCAGTGGTGAAATAACTAACTGTGCTCTTCACAACAACACATTTCAACTCTTGTGGATTACCAAGTAAATAAAATTAAAAAAACCAACTTCCTAAAGTCAAGTATAACTGAATTTCTAGAACTGACATTTTTGTTTTTCTGTAATTCTGCTGCATTAACTATTTTTTTTGTATGCAGTTTGTACTGAATCTAGCAGTTGGGATGCAGAACACCTACTGATACACTGTCCTATCTTGTCTGGAATGAAAAAAAAGTCCAAGCAATCTGCTTTGGTTCCTTGTCTTTAAAGGGACTTCCTAGCCAGAATAAATTTAGTAGACATTCATTAACTCACAGTAAGGAAAGATGAGTGCAGGCAAGGAAAAATTTATTGAGATTCCTACATTTAGGAACTAAAATGATAGTTTTTCCTTTAAAAAAATGCATAGATACTGTCTTCTACTAAATTACAAATACATAATCAGAAGTTTAAAAAGAACAAAGATAAACAGAGGAATTTCCAAAATATATGTGTATGTCCACCTAAACAATCACACTCACACGTTAGACAGGTAGTTGACATTAATTTTTGGTGGCCTTTATACCCAGGTAAGCAATCACAGTAAGAGTAAGATCCTCAGTGAGCACTAAGCAGTGATAATTTAAAGTGTGCTGACAAGTCACTATAAACTCCCCATCCTCCCCACTCCAATCTACTATCACATGTTTGAACTACTCCACTTACCCCTCTTCATTAGCACAGCCACTATATAAACTCTTCTCTTTAATATGGGTATTTTGGAAGATTTCTCTTCAGACTAGAAATGAAAAAAATCTGGACCAGAGTAAATTTTCCACTGGTTCAATGGAGAGAGGATTTAATCTCAAATCTCAAAAAAAAAAATCTGAAATATTTTGAATGACAGTATTATGTTAGAGACAAGGATGCTTTCAGTAAATTGCAGAATCCAATTTACAGAAAGCAAACCCATTCCATTCTCTGAACAACTGCTTTGATGATCTCTCCCATTGCTTGTACTGTACAAATAGGTAGAATAACTGCTTCAAATGAAGAAAAGGAGATCAGCAAAACCCACTTACTACATTCCTATTTAGAAGAACTTTTCATAAATCCTTTCAACACATTTCATTTTGAGGATACCAACTCTTCCTCTCTCATTTAAGGAAGTAAAGCAGAAGGCTATTGAGTATAGTGACTAAACAAATACTAAACCCTTTCCCTTTATTTGCTCTGAAATCACTAACCACTAACTACTACAGCTCCTTAAAACTACCAAGGAATTTATCATCAGCCACTATAGAAGGGCACAAACAGCCCTGAAATCCAAGTCTTGTCATCCCATACTGAAGCAGGAGATAAACAGAACATAACAAGAGCCAGGGAGATGGACAAGCAACCTGCTGCAGTAACTAATCAGTCAACAAGCTACAGATACTCCAAAACAGATCATAACATTTCTGTGGCAGGCTTTCCTTATTATCAATTCACACCCCAATGCTTTTGTGACTCAAGTCCTGTAACACCTGAAAAGTGTATAGAAACACTCCTACCACACCGAACCTGTGTGTTTTATGTTAATGGACAAGAGTATGAGCAACTACACATGATGAAGGGCTGTGTGTGCTGTTCCTCTCTCCTTAGGCCACTCCTCTTATCAGTGGCAAACAAGTACCAAAAAAGCAATTTTTTTGGAATGCTAATGAAATGTTTGTCACTTCATTTCAGATGAATGAAAATCATGGTTGAGTGAATACTACCCACAAGCTCTATTTCAGGACATTTGCTATTTAATTATGCACCGAGGAGGGTTCCCATAAAAAGACAGCTGGTATGTACAGAGCAAAGAAATCCATCACAATGCCTGCTTCAAGCCAATTATCATTCCCTTCATTAATGGGCCTGGTGAGAGCACATCAAATACTAGGTAGACCTAGTTTCCATCAAAGCTTCTTCTCACATTCTCTGAGCACTCTGCCTTAACTACCTCTTCTCTTCTCCTTGGCAAAGGGATACAGCAACCAGCACTTTTTGAACATCTCATTGGTATCACAGTCCAAGACAGTAACTAAGAGGCCCAAAGCAGCAGGCTGGCAATCTGCTTGTGTAAACAAACAAAAGCTTACAGCTTCTCCAAAAGCTTACTCCATACTTTCTAGAGACAACTCCTTCCAACATGTTCAGGATTTTCAGTTTGAAATTGGCAATGTGCTGCTTTCATACAGCACAAAGCTTTCCTAACAGTGAGCGGCAACTCCAAGTTTTTAGCAATTGCCCAGGAAACTGTATCCTCAGACTAAACAACATATATACAGTAAACCTTCACTTTGACTCTTACATAGTCCTACTTCATCCAGCAAAAAGACCCACGGTCCAACAGTGAACTCTTGGGAGGAGCATGTGGAACAATCACCATGCTTGTGCTATCAATCAAAAAGCACACAGAAACAGACCAATTCCCTGCCTCTCCTCTTTTGTAAACAAATGCATATGGATTGTTTCTCAAGTCTAGGGAAGAAGATGTTCCTATACATTTCCAAGCTGCACAAAACCAGTCTTTGCTCTATAGGTTAAACGTTTCTTATACTGTAAGTTAATGAACAGGAAGATCTGTACACTTCAGACATCGAGATCTAACCAGAACAACACTGGTCTAAGTAATCCAATTACATCTGTTACCAACAGCAATCCCAGACAGAGAATCCACATCAGAGCTCAGTTTTAAGTTACACAGCTTTGTACACATCACCTTTACACCACACATGTATTTCTATCCCCTCCTATCCATATAACAGTTTCAGGGGGAAAGTCAGGCAATGAAAACACCTAGCATCAAGAAATTCATCAAAACATCTAACTCTCCATGCATTTCTTAGTCAGGCTATTTGAGGAAACAGATGGAAACACAGAACCTGAAAGGAGCCTTCTCAGGCAAACCAGGTAAAGTCCTGTTATGACAGGCAGGCTAGCTGTACAATCTCTCAGTCTGCAGCTCCCCAAATTCACTCTGAATTACTGCCATTTGAAAGCTGCTTTGGAACTTTGTTTTTCTGCAATTAGTAGTTTCTCATATGCAATCTGCAGTGTGTCCGCAGACAGTTCATATCCACTTACTCTTGTGCCAACACTGTCTTCTACATTAAATGGCTGGGTTTTTCCTCCTTATTTTTCACTTTCCAACAGTCTCCCGGAATACAATTCCGTTTAATGCAGTGGTTCAATGAATACTTCAAAGGCCATTACTAAACTGACAACCAAAAAAAGAGAAGTCCCAGGCTGCCACTTCCAAGAGACTCTTTTCCACCCCCGTGCTGGTCTTCTCCTTGTGCCTGCGTAGCTGTCTTCTGCAGATATCCACTCGGCAGCCAGAACCTGTGAACTAAGAAGCTCAAAACCAATCCACCAAAACAAGGCTTACTTTTTGGTCACCTCAGTTCCCTGTTTCAGCTTACCACACAACTGCACCTGCTTTTCAGAGGCAAAGAGGCAGGAGAGGAAAATGAGAGTATGCTCCTATGAATACAGCCTCAAAATCCATTTTGTCAGCCTTCCTAGCCAAGCTCTTCTACATCCTCCTGGAAAACAGGCTGCTCAGGGACTAGCTCATCCATTCTTGGAAGTGACAGAGAATCCAAATCCATTTTTCTGAAAAGTGGATCAGAATTTTTATACATCTGTAAACATATTATTACACTATAGGACTACATTTGTTGCCTCTCTCACCCCCAAATCTCACCACTTCTGTGAGTTATCACAGATCATATGCAGCCTCTTTTCTCTTCCAGAGGTCTCCTAATTCCCACATCTATGCTGTCATTCATTCCTATTATACAACTTTGTAATGCACCCCATTTCTATTGTTTCAACATTCCTTATCATCCAGCTCTTGCATGACAGTCCAGTCTTCCTTTGTAACACTGAATCCTCAAGTTTGCTCATCATAGTTTGATTTTATTGTGAAGGATGCCAGAGCCACTTATGTGGGCCCAAATTCAGTTCAAGCACCTTTCAGACCAACAGTTTGTCTTCTGACACAGATCTGTTGCTGCTTCCTCTCCTTCCTTACCCAAGTATCAGCTCTTGTAAAAAAATCAACTTTTTTTATGTAGTGCTGCGTGATCTGTTATTAAGTTCCAGGCAGATTCAAGTTACTCTGTTTCTTTTACAGAGAAAGTAAATCTATCATTTATTCTTACAAAAGACACAGGCCAGTCAGGCACGACCAATCTTTAGTGAATGCCCATAGGACTTAGTCTACTTAGTTTCATGTTGTTAATTAATACTTTCCTTCACAAATTCTCTAGAGCCTTGCATATTACTGATGTCAAACTCATTAGGCTACAGCTGCACAGCTTGCTGCCTCCAGTTTTAGGAAATTATTTTTATAGTTCAGTTACAAATCTGCTAAATCAAAGGTAGAATAGACTTAAAATCAGATTTCTGGTTAGATTTCCCTTAGGAAGCCTGGCTGTTTGTCATTCTACCAATTGTCATTATATTCCTGCAGTTCTCCTTGTGACACAGCTACCGTGTCCCCTTCCCCTACTGCATTCCTCTCCAACTTCTCCAGTTCACTTCTTGAGATGCTTAAAGACTTTGGTTCAGAGCTATTCTGACCCTATTTTTGACAAAACCTGAAAACATACTTCTACAAACATTTTACTGACAGCAAAATAAAATTCACTGCTACTCATTTATAGTTTGGGGTTGTTGTGGCTTTGTTTTGCATCAGCACTGCACAATGTTACAAGAAAAGAAACACAAGCCCCAAAAGAACAGAAGCAACAAAACCCACCTCTGCTTCTGTCTCCAACCTATGTCTTTTCCAAGACATCAACAAGGTGAGGGCAAAAAGGCACTTTTCCTCCTATAGACCCCCAACTAACACCCACCTCCTGTCGGTCTTTGACAAGAAAGTACCTGATAAATACTGTAAACCTTGCAACCTAGACGAGATGACTGAATTCCTTCATAGGAACTGATCCTACGAATATACACACGTGGACAGTCCCCAGACACCCTGAGGGGAAAAGATGTATTTACAAAACCCTGCAGATCTTTCAGAAGAAATGGAAGAACACCTCCAACAAGTCACTGTACTGCTGCTTCAGCCTCTGTTGGTAGGAGGAATTGTTTTCTGTGTTACCATGATATGCTTGTTTTGTTTTCCCAAGTATTAACAAAGATTAATTTAACTCTCTGGTACCTCATATGAAAGGTGCTCATGTCAGACCAATTCTTGTATAGCAACAATCATCACATTCGTTATTGTTTTGGCAAATTTTGTGAAGACTAAGAATGCTCTATGGAAAAAGACGCACTGCAAGTCCAACATTTTATTTATCTGCTCTTGTCACAGCAGAGCAACCGTGTGTGCAGCCCCGCTAGGCAACTGCATCTCCTATTTCAAGGGCTAAAAAAAATAAAGTAGAAAAAGTCAGAGCATAAAATACAGAACATAAAATTCCTTCTACCTTACAGGCCACACGAAGAGTCAATCATTTAGGAAAGAAGGGGAGAGGCACGGAAAGAAAACCTAAAGGTGGACTTACACCCTGGGGCCAGCAGGCTGCTTGGGTACAACTTGTACCTGTGGGAGTTCAGCGCGGTGCTGCTCGGCTGGGCCGGCAGGAAGAGGCGATAGATTAAAAATTAATTTGTTTTTCTCTCAATTTTCTGTCTGAACGCATTAAGCACGCACGACCCGCGGCAGACACGGCTGCCACGACCCGAGCTGCCTCCCCGCACCCCCAGGTGAACCGGGGGAAGGGGGGAGCTTCCCCCGCCGGCCCGAGCCCCGCCTGGCCCCGCGGCGGGAGCGCCGAGGCCGACCCGGCAGCGGTCACGTCCGCAGCTCAGTAAACGTGAGCTGCCCGCGGCGAGCTGAGTCACGGCCCCGCCGGGCAGCCGCCGCCCTGTGTATGAGAAAGGAAAGA
>NW_020799096.1:7082925-7098538 GCF_003259725.1 Athene cunicularia
GGGGCGGGAGCGCTCCAGGAGGAGTTCCCTCGCCAGCGGACTCCCAGGAAAAGCGGCTTCGTTTTATCCCGCGGCCCAGCAGTGGAGTCGCCCGGGCCGGGGCTGGGCTGAGGCCTTCCGGCCAGCAGGGTCGCGCAGATTAACGGCGGCACTGAGTGCAGTCCGGGATGGTGTCACCCCAGGCGCCTCGGGTTGGTTGCTGAAGGCTGAAAATAAGAAAAATCGAGTTAAGGCTTCTTCCTTTAGCACTCTTCTGCTGCTAAACATACCTTGTGATACCCTGCAAAGACATTACAAAGACTTGTCCAAGAGCACTGGCAAATTTACTGTGAGCGGAAAAAAAAAAATTCAATCTTTGTCTTACTGCCTTCAGACTGTGCTCCCTCTTCAACCCTTGTTATGATTCAGTGCTGCTTGGTTAAATCAACAGCATTTGCTAGAGACTGTGCTCTTAATAATTAAGATACTCTGTGGAAATTGGAGGAAGAGATTATTTTTGAAAGAACTATAAAAGCATAGTGCTTTAAGAAAAATCTCATCACTAACACAATACCCAGAGGCTCAAATTATAACAATAAAGCAAGTAATTGCATGTTGTTCCTCAGCTCCAACAGAAGTGCCATTAATAGAAAAAATATCCTGTTGGGAACACAGGATAAGCTACAAGGAACAATCCAGCTCTGGCAAGTGAATCATTTCTTATTAGTTTTAGTCTGTAATTTACTGTTTAATATCATTTCAAAAAAGAAAATGGTATGAAATATCGACCATTATCTCCTGCAGTAGTGAGTTAACCCCCCAAAAGATACATGGAAATGTTTATAGTAGCTCATACTCAGTTCACTGAGGACAGTGCAGTCTGGCATCACTCCTACTGCTATGGATTTTGCATTACAGAGGCATTTCAGTGATACTACTGGGTAATTGTGGCTTATTGTATCTCTGAATAGATTATTATTTGGGTCTTTTTCTGTTGGAAATTTTCTTTCTTGCTAAGGCAATAAAAATGTTGGACTGACATGACCCTGTTCTAGGAAAACTGGTTTACATGTGTTTTTCTTCACAGCTCACACTGTGTATGAGAAAGGAAAGAGAGCTGCTATGAAATGGGAGCTCTTGGAAAACTCTGTATTTTCCTAAAGGAATTTTCTTTCTCAGTGCATGGCAAACAAAGAGCAATGAAAACCCTGAGAGTTCTGTTACTCAGAGGTAATATTTTACTTAGGAACTACCAGCTATTATATTATTACAATAGTAATTGTAATTTGTTAGTCATTCTGCATTTCATAACAATAACAACGAGTTCTCAAGTTGTCTTATGTGCAGTGAGACTTCTGGAGATGGATAAGCTTTACCTGGGCAGTATCATAGTTTATGTCTGGAAGTAACATCAGGGGTGAGCAGTGCCTGTGGTAGCTGGTAGCTCTGCTCTATTTGTTAGGTATAACCCAGCTTCCTAAAGAACAAAATTGTAAATTTGTGGAGACAAGCATGTGAATAAAAAAATAATCATTCTGGGATTTTGTTGCTGTAGAGATAGACAAAGCGACACACACGCACTCACGTGGGTGAACAATTGGCTTGTTCCTTCTTATTACTAAAAGCATGCATTTTTATATATTTCAGGTGCCAGAGGGTTACAATATAATTGGTCAAAAAGTTGGTTTTGACATTCTCATTGGATAACCTTTATCAGTTTCCTCCCTGTTTGCTTCATCCTGCTATGTAGTCAACAGCTCCTTGAAAGTGATTTACTTTAAACACAGCTTCCTTAGCTCAAGGGTACTCTGGAATCTTGTTAAGGTCAAACTCTTCTTCATTCAGGTTACTGGCAGACCAGCTGCCTTCTCCGACAATTCCCTCTTTTTGTATTTGTGATAAAAATATTGCATGAACAGTTTTTTGCAGGGCCCTTTGCAAGAAACTGACAAAGCAAGGCAACATCAATAACACAACCACAACTATCAAGATAATTAGTCGCACAGTCTTGACCAAAGATATTAAACATCTGGATAGTCCCCAGCCTTTAAACATTTTTGTTAGCCAATCTAGATTATCATCCACCCATAAATATTCTACTCCTTCTTTTAGCTGCTGTGTACTCTTAGGGATCAACTCAGAATGATCCAATAAATTCATACAACACATTCCATCAAAATCTTTGCACCCATGTCCTTGTGCCAAATGCAAAAATCTATGGCAGCTCTATTCTCCAAAGTAGCATGTCTAACGCTATCTACATCAGTTGGTAACCCACTGAGTGCCAGTGATGTAGCCCTGTCCTGCCTACTCGGCCAACACCCCAAATTAGTCGATTTCTTTAGTGCAGCCACAGCAGCGACTCCTGCTGCAAAAAAAAGGAGGGTGCGATAATTTCACCTGGATTCCAGAATGTTACTTTGTCATCACAGTTCTCAGCAAATTGATTTATATTCCTTTTATGTCACAGTTTTTTGTGTATCATTGTAATACTAGGTGTTAGCAAAGTAAGATGACCAAGGCTACATGGGCCGGCATTAAGTTTTGAGGGCAGTCCTCCCCATGCTCTATGCCCACATTATCAAGAATATTCCAGGGGGCAGAGCAATGAGAACACCAAATGGCTGAGATACCTTCAGAGTGGTATAGGCACACCAAGCCGTTGCATTGTAATAAATCAGTAAAGTGGCATTTACATTCTGTCCTTTATGTTTTGTACTATCTGTATAATTAAAAAACAGGCAGGCGTCCATGATTACTGATCCTAGTATTTCCAGTTCTTGTGGTTCCTGTATCACGTGAGCATACACCAAATCCCAATTCTCCGTACAACTTATTGGAGAGTTGCAGAGATCCACACTGTGCAATGGGTTCAGCCATGTGTCTACTGGCAATCCCACCAAGCACGTGGAGAATGGGTTTTCAGGGCTCGCAGTAGAGAGACACAAAGTTTCCTGATGTGTCATGTTTGCCAGAGTTACCCAGACATTCTACTTGGGTTGTGGAACTACCCATTCTTCGCCCAGATGTAGGTTCCAGCACAGTCTGAACACACTGAGCAGGAACCCAGCAAGAGCCAGCATCTGCAGAGACACAAGCATAACCCCTGCCCCAGGTTAATAATTCACATGGTCCACTCCACTGGCCAGTAACCAAATCTTTAACATGTACTTTGATGCCATTTTGCAAATTCTGTTTTGAAAAAAGAGAGGAAAAATGTTGAAAAAGAGGAGGTAGAGAAGAATTATCCCCATAATGGAGAAAGTTAAGATGATAAACTGCTTTATCTAAACGCGCCTGGGGTGGTTCCCCAATCATTCCCCCTTTTTGTTTTGAAGTTGTTGCTTCAACATGCCATGCACATGTTCAACAATTGCTTGCCCTGTTGGGGAATGGGGAGTACCCGTAATATGAGTAACACCCCACAGACTGAAAAAGTTTGAACTTTCTTTGAAACGTATGCTGGGCCATTGTCTGTTTTGATCTGGCGTGGCACCCCAAGCATAGAAAAGTCCTTCTGCAAATGTCGAATCACATCTTTTCCTCTTTCCCTATTATGTGTTGTTGCTACCAAGGCGTAAGAATAAGCATCAATAGAAATATGAACATATTTCTGTCAGCCAAATTCATCTATATGAGTAACATCAGTTTGTCAAATTTGTAGAGCCTGCATACCTCTGGGGTTGGTGCCGAAATACTCTGGAGTGTGAGTTCCTTGACAGTCAGGACAGGCAGCTACTACAGAGCGAGCTTCGGTATGAGATAGACCAAACTGCTGTCGTAAAGCTCAAAAGTCTTGATGAAAAAATGGATGCGATAATACAGCTTGTTGCTTCATGTTAGGAACAGGACCTAGAGCCATAGTGGAAACAAGAGCATCCGCTCTAGTATTGCCTTCTGTGTAAAACCCTGGCAAAGTAGTATGACTATGGATGTGCATGACAAAATAAGGTTCTTTGTTAAATGCTCTTCCAGAGTTCCAAAAGCACATCAAGTAATAGTTGATTGTCTGACATAGTCAGGACCACTTTATCCAGCTGAGCAACCAAGTTGGCTACATATGCTGAATTGGTTACAATATTCCCAGGGGAAGTAAATATAGAGAAAGCAACAGCCATGGCACGCAGCTCCACTACCTGTGGGGAAGCCTTTTGATGTACTACCTTGTTTTTCCAATCATGGTTTTCATACCATACTACTGCTGCCTTACCTGTTTTTCCTGAGCCATTTGTAAACACAGTGAAGCCTTCCACAGGTTCTGATTGGCTCTAATTTTTCTGACCAAGTTGTACCTCTCAAACAAATTTCAGCAGTGGGTGTGATGGCAGGTGATATATTTATCCTTGAAAACTTGCCATGGCTGCCTGCAGCTCATAATTATTTGCCAGGCACCATTCAAAACACCAGTTCTGCACAGGTAAAACAACCGTAGCCGGATCACACCCTTTTAGTTCTAAACATCGCTTTCTGGCTTTTATGATTAAGTCAGCAATAAGCTCAAACAGTGCAGGAGCAGTTTTTTTGTGGCTGGAATGACAGAAACATCCATTCTAGAATATGCAGTGGGTCATCCCATTCAGGATTCCATTGTACTAGAGCACCAAATGGTACAGTTTTGTCAATTAGTACAAAGAATTGTACTACTGTCACTGAAAACCAGGATAAAAACTTATCGACACCAATGTGATGTAGATAACAGACAGTTCTTTATTAACAGGCAGGTGTACAGGGGAGTTGTCTCACCAACAACGCACACCAAGCACCGAAATTATGCATCTGACATAGAACTTACTCATACATAAACATACAATTACTTGAAGATCATCAACATACTCTCCTCCTATTTCCGATTATGCGCAGTGAAAGCTAGAAATGTCTAGAAATGGGTCTGGGGTGTAATAAGGGTAGGTGGTCCATGAGTCGGTGGTTGCGATCTCCCCCTGCTGGAATGACCTTTTGCTTAAGAACGTGGTTTCTTGGCAGGTACTTGCAGGTTGTTACGGTCACTTCCCTCAGTTCCCATTAATCCTAGACCTTTATAACTACTTGCATTCTTCTAGACCTATATACACATCATAAATCAGTTTACAAACCATCTTGTGTTTTGTTACCTAGGTTTTAACTGTTCCTACTAGCTAATTATGACCACTCCCTTCGGCCTTGGTACAGGACTGTACAGGGGATTTTAAAGTAGCAGTCGGTTGCTGGTGCAAAATGCAATGTGAACAAATTCTTTTACTACACTATTTGTTATGATTCTATATTTCTATTAAATTACACACAATTATTTCTACTTATTAGTAAATCAATAACACTGCCTGAGACAGGTCTATTTGACAGACAAATTTCTCGTGTATAGATTGTTCTACCATATTAATTACACTTAATGCTTCCTTGTTTAGTGTTCTGGGTTCTGCTGGATCATGAGAATATTTTAGTAACTCCAATAATGGTTGCAGCGGAGAATTGGTAAGTCCAAGATAGGGCCTTATCCAATTTAAGGATCCCATCAGTTTCTGTACATCATTGAGAGTTTTAATTTCAAGGTCGAACTTCACGGGTTGGGGCATAACCTGCTTGCTTGTAACTGTCATTCCCAGATATTTCCATGGTTCTACCTTTTGTACCTTTTCAGGAGCAATAACCAATCTATATTGTTGCAACGACTCTCTGCCTAAATTTTCCATGTTGTTCAACTGCTCCTTGCTGTTTGATGCTAACAGGATGTCATCCATATAATGGTAACAATAGCTAGTAGGGAACTTTTCTCTCACAGGTGACAAAGCCTGGGCTACAAACCATTGACAAATTGTTGGCGAATTTTTCATGCCTTGTGGCAAAACTTTCCAATGGTACCTTTTTGAAGGCTCTGCATGATTTAGAGAAGGCACAGAGAATGCAAATTTTTCTTTATCTTGGGATGCCAATGGAATAGTAAAGAAGCAATCCTTTATCACAATGATTTTCCAATCCATAGGAATCATAGCAGGTGAGGGTAGGCCCGGTTATAGGGCCCCCATTGTGGTCATAACAACATTTATTTGCCATAGGTCATGCAAAAATTGCCATTTTCCTGATTTCTTTTTAATTACAAACACTGGAGTATTCCATGGGCTGTGAGAAGGCTCAGGATGTCCGGCAGCTAGCAGTTCCATCACCAACTCCTGCAGAGCCTTTAATTTCTCTATAGGCAAGGGCCACTGATCTACCCACACAGGGTCATTTGTTAGCCAGGTTAGTGCAAGTGTGGGTCGCTTTACACCCTGCAGCACAGTGGCCCCTGTCAAAAATCAGTAGTAATCGTCACTCCCCATTGTGACAAACGGTCCCTCCCCCATAGGTTTAGGCGGGCTGTCTTCACATAGGTCTTGACGATCCTCAAGATTGGTGATCAGAATAGGCGTAGCTGCTACCCCTCCTTGTGTTGACCCTCCCAGTCCCTACCACTGCCATTCCCATATTTGCAATTGGCCGGTTGGGTGGCCACGAGTACTGAGATATCTATAATAGTTGCGCCAGCTCCTGTGTCCAGAAGACTGGTAAGTTTTACTGCTATTGGCGAGTGCCCTCTGCTGGGTAGTGTACAGGCCATCTGCGGTCCTTGTGATGAGACAGAGTGACCAGAAGACCTGCGGGGGTCCTGTGGAGGCAAATCCTCCATCATGTCGCTCCTGCGACAAACAGCTCAAAAATGGTACAAGTTGAGCAATTCGAGTTCCTTTGGGAATGGTTACAGGCAGATAGGGAGTAGAAACCATAGCACAAATTTCCCCAGTATAATCAGCATCGATCATTCCCACATGCACAATCAACCCATTTAAAGTACTGCTAGACCTTCCGATCAATAAGGCACTCAGCCCTTGCCTTATAGGTCCTTTTGCATCTTACAGTACTTTAATGGTGCCTTTTGTTGAAATGGTTACTGTGTCGGCAGTGAATACATCCATGCCTGCTGATCCAGGGGTTTTCCCTATGAGGCGGTCACATAAGGGTCGCTGACCTGGGTGGCTCTCAGGAAGGGGTTGCTGGAGGGAATTTGTGTCCTCACGTGGCCTCTCTCTTTGTGCTGTTTCCCTGAAGAGATTGTCCGCTGCCATGAAATTTGAACCGACATTGTTGGGCAAAGTGCTCTATTTTTCCACAGCGGCTGCGGAATTACTGGCAGAGTTTCTTGGATTTTGTGTTTGGCAGGGCAATTTGCTTTACATGTCCCTCCTGCCCACATCCGAAGCACTTGAGAGTGGATTTAGCCTTCATGGCTATAGCTAGTGCCACCATTTTATGCTCCACAGTGCCAACTTCAGAGCAGGCAGCAACCACATCAGGTACAGAGGGATCTCCAGGCAGAGCTTCAATAATTTTTTGTCAGTCCTCATTAGCATTATCTTTTGCCAATTGCTTATACAACATCTGCCGCAGTCCATCATCGTCTACTTGTTTTTCTAAAGCGGCCGAAGGAGCCCCTGTCTAATGGTAACGGATTTTTGTTTTGGTGCTGCTAATTCCATTGTCTTTATTAATGCTGACATTCCGAGTCACTGGGACTGCTCCAGCAACATTGGGTGCCACTGCGCTTGTACTTGCGGATTTGAGAAACTATCTCCTGTGCCTGTAAGGGTATCCACCCCAGCCCCTTGTCTTGGGTCTCCTTGTGGTAATTGCATATTGTCTATAGCAGCCCTTCCAGCTAATTGTCTCCAAGTCGATTCAAACACCATGTATTGTATTGGCTGAAATAAAATCTGGGCGAGATGAGTACTATCATAGGGGCACAACAAATTCCTATTTATTATTTGTATCAGTTGCATGACCTCAGGGGAGTTAATGCCAAATTTTGCAGACTTTATATGTAAATCTTGCACCCCTTTCCATGAAAATAGATTATGATCATCATTTGGCGAAGGAACATGCATATGAGTGACAGGAGAGGAGTGAAGTAACTGGAACCACAGGAGGGCACTGGGTACAGTAGGTTTGCCTTTATTAGCAAATTATTCTAGCTGCTGAGTGGGGGTTTTATAGTTGAACCCACAGCCATAGTCTTTTGGTGACTTCCAGGTGTTCACGACTTTAACCTGATCATCAGGTGATGGGTAACAAGGGGATTTGTTTAGTTCCTTATTTAGATCTTTAGTTGAAGAATTAGACAAATTAGGGTCCACAGAGAACTGTAATGCTCCCATTTTCTCTGTTACAGTTTCTATGTCATGGTCCTTATCAGAGCATTTTTCGTTAACAGAGCATTTTTCCTTTGTCTCAGCAGTTGCTGCCTCTAGTTCCCTTTCCTTACTGTCCCACTCTGCTTTCCATTCTTTTAGAGTCTCACTCAGCAGCTGCCAAACAGTAGCCAATTCTGATGCATCTTTTGACCCTTTAGAGATTGCATCTCATAATTTTTACCCTACTTCTTGCCATGCTGATACACTAAACGTTGTGGTAGCTGTTGCTTCAAATCCGTGCCTTTTAGTCCAAATGAGCGTGTGCCTTAGCTGGTATTCACTAGTCTTAACACCTTTACGGCTAAGTAATGCTTTCCATGTGGACAGTATTGTTTCCTCTTCTTTTGTTAAATGCTGTCTCATGGCTATAGTCCCATTCCAGGTGGCTCATCTGATTAGGTGTCAAAGTTCAGGTCCGGAGCAGGCAGATTGCCACTGCTCTCAGCTTCACCGGGCTCCGTCTCCGCTGCACGTTGTCCTGCAGCCCACTTCTGCTAAATCATGAATCCCGAATCATGTCCCTGTCAAATTGCGATCTCAGCCTTCTTGCACGTCGTTGTTGCATGTCAGGGTCACTCGATATCATTGTAGAGATGGACAAAGCGACATATGAGTGACAGGAGTGAAGTAACTGGAACTCCTCTTTTCCCACATGGGTGAACAAGAGGCTTGTTTCTTCTTATTACTAAAAGCATGCATTTTTATATATTTCAGGTGCCAGAGGGTTACAATATAATTGGTCAAAAAGCTGGTTTTAACATTCTTATTGGATAACCTTTATCAGTTTCCTCCCTGCTTGCTTCATCCTGCTGTGTAATCAACAGCTCATTGAAAGTGATTTACTTTAAGTACAGCTTCCTTAACTCAAGGGTACACTGGAATCATGTCAAGGTCAAACTCTTCTTCAATCAGGTTACCAGCAGACCAGCTGCCTTTCCCAACAGGATTTCTGTTGAAGAAAAGCATAAATGAAGTCCTGGCATGGATCTGGGGTTTGTAACTAATTTCTTCTGGATGGCAATCTCACTGTGTTTGGAGTAGGTTTTTTTTCTGAAGCTCTTGTCCTGAATTTTAGAAAAACTGAATTGTATGCAGTAAGGATTATAACACTGGTTTGCATTATGTGAATAGCTCGCTTGGAAACTTCTTCCAAAAATAGGAAATAGAAAGGAGTACAAAATTATTGATCAGTCATAAATTTAATGAATGTCTCAAGATTAAAAACTGGAGAACATTTTACAAAGATAAAAATCTTAGATGTGAATATAAAACTATGGAAAGTTTCCCATTAGTTAAGTAAACAAACAAACAAAAATAGCGCAAAGAAGAAAGTGATTATTTTATGTGAAAGATGGGAAAAAGCAGTAAGAGAAGAAAACACTGCCATGTGAAGGGCCATCCATGTTCATTATGGTGAATGAAGGTGCACGAGAAATTCATTAATGTGAGATGATCAGGATAAGCATGTAGGTAAAATGACCATAGTGAATTTTGCTCATTTGAGACAGAGGACCATGTACAGCACAGTTTCAAAACTATACCCAATTGCTAATAGCCTGTTGAGTTTCAGCATGAGCTTAGCTTCCTGTGCAAGGTTGTTGAGCGGTGAAGATGAAGGCAATGAAGCCGGAGCTGCCCTGGCCTTGCACGAAGAACAGCTACAGATCAGCCGTGACTCCAGACAAGCATGAAGGGACCAATTTGTTATTGGCTACAGGCTCTTCAGGGGAGCACTTAGGGTGAAGAAGGGTGTGTAGGTACTTCTCCTCCATCAGTTGATTCCCATGGACCTCAAGCAGTGTAAAAGCTTTTCAAGTGTCCTGCTGTTGTGACACCTGATGTTTGAAGGGACAAACAAGAGGTCTTCAGAATTAGAATACTTTCTTTTTTAATGTCTTTGCAGTATTTTCCCCCTCTGTTTCAGAGGAAACAATGTTCCTAGATATATGCACAGGTCAGAGAATGTGCATATTCCAGGTTTATGTCTATGAAAGGGAAAGCAGAGTTTGTGTGCTTGTGAGCATGTGTCCAGGCTGGTGCTGGAGCCCGTGACCCCTTGGCCTGAGCTGAGCCCTTTGCTTTTGTATTCCACTGATTTGTATTCCACTTGGCCTGAGCTGAGCCCTTTGCTTTTGTATTCCACATATGTCGTAAGCTGCGCACAAAGTAGCCCATGCAGACCTTGATGATGGGAGTTGCACTCCAGAGGACACAGTAAAGTGTTTGCTCTTTCCCAGGAATAACCCCAAGCACTAATTGTTCCCATAGCCAAATTCTACCAGGAACAAGGGACTCACAACGCTCTGTATCAACAGTGACATTTCAGCTTTGCTTCCCTTGTTAGGATGCTTTTTTTAGCTTTGAGGCTTGGAGGCTTTTTATCCTTAGTTTCCACCCTGCCTCCGCTGCAGGATACAACCAATCTCAATGTGCACAGATTAATGTACTTTGAGTTCTAGAGGTCATTGATTCCAACCTCCTGCTCACAGCAGGGCTGGCTTCTACCATGCATAGTATGTTCACAGATGGGGAAGAAAGGTAGGGGACATTTTCCTGTTGCCAGAATTTGCTCACAACATATCTTATCCTTACTGTAGTGTACCTAGTTGCTTAGTTTATCACCTTCACAATGTTTATGCAAGGAACTTTGACATGCTGGAACGCAAGATTTTGGTTTCAGAAGGCATGTTGGGGCTGTTGCTTTACTGTTATGAAGACAAAGACTTGTGAAAAAAATCATGTAATAAAATAGAAAAAAACCACCTCATTTATCTTGTTAACTAGTTATTTGCAATGTGGAAAAAGTACTTTTTTCAAATTTAAATATCTGTATAGTGGTAGTTTGTTCTAGTCTCAAAGGGAAGAAACAATTGTCTGTTTTATCTTTACATGGTTTATTTGCCTCATGCTCCCTGTTGTTTACAAGCTCTCTCAAGGGTTTGGTTCCAGGCTTCTTTTTCCTTCCATTTTCTTTTCAATTAAAAAATCTTTATTCCCTCTAATCATATTCAATACCTGAAATCTCTTTAGTTTTCTTGTTCTTTTCTTCCTCAGGATGATGCAATGGAATTAATTGGTTATACTTTACCAGACAAACTAGAATATTTTGGGTTCTCTTATAGACAGAACATTGAAAGAGAATTTGGGATTACTCTGATGTTGATCACTTGGAGGATTGTTATACAAACATGATGGGTAGGAACAACTTCCAAGAGCTGACACACTTTTTGCTCATTTAATTCTTTCCTTTAACTGTGTTGTTCAGCTGTGATTATTAATTTATTTGGCATTATTTTCTGATTAATCTTCATAATTATTAGGAATTAGCATGACTTCTTTGTGAATCCAGATAATGAGGTGCAAATGGTAAAGCTTGAGAGTTCTCTCTCTGATACTGTCAAGAATTACAGGAGATTATTTCCTGCAGCAGAGTGTAAAACCAGAGAAGTGCAGGACTTCTGTCACATCTGTTTGTATCAAAGGGGAGTGAGAGCCTCCTCTTGACTATTGGGATTAATAAGCAGATCATCATGGGCTCTGAAAATGATAACTACTTTGGAATAGAAAAGCATAAACTGGGGAAGGAAGCAAGCTAATTACTGCTGTCTTTGCTTTATAGCATTTTCTTGGAAATGCATCCATTTGTTAGATTTGGAAACACTGCTCTTTCATCTTCCTTTTTCTTTCTGTATGCATCAATCCTCTTCTTTACATGCCAGTGACTTGTCTTAGTAGCTAATTCTTCAGATTTATTTGATGTTTGTGAAAGACAATCATGCCTCATTGTCCCTTTTTTGTTTCCACTCTGGAAGCCAATGCTTGTTCTTTCATGCCTTCTTCTCCCACCATACCCCACTCCTTATCATTACAGAGAGTTTGAAGGTGGTGCTCTGGATTGTTTTTTCAACCCTTTAGAAATGAAAAACATTTCCATTTCCCCACTCTTTTCACCTGTGACAGTGTCCTGATGATCTTTCAATAGTTCTTGATGGCTTTGTTCTTTAAAGCTAGCTCTCTGTTCCGAAGATGAAGTACATCACAGACTAGTGAAAGGTAGTATCACTGCTTTGATGGAGATTGCATCCGTCCTCTGCAGGTTCTTTGCCATCTTGTTTGCTTTTCCTTGCAAGGTTGTAGCAGAAAAAAGGGACTAAAAGGTTCCAATTACTGACATGCTATTTCCCTCCTGTTACTCACAAGCCTAATTTGACTTTGTGCTACTTCTACTGATTTGTTTATTACCCACAGTTCACAGCTGTAATCCCAGTCTGTATTCTGAGTGGTCTTCCTCAAAAGCTGTTATGATATTGCCTTGCCTCAGGTGTGTGACACCCTACTTGAAAACCAGCATTGCCTCAACTTGTTCAACAAGGGATGCTTTTATAGGGCATGTAAGTGAGCACTTTTCCTGTGTGTCTTAAGCGATGAGGTAGGAGACCTCAGGCACAGAGCCTTAGTGATGTTTTAAGACTTGGGTCCTAAGATCGTGTGGAGTGGGACTTGTCAGATGATGCCCAGAAGGTCTGAAGTGGATGCATTAGCCTAGCTGGGCATGTCCCCTAGTAGTTCTGCGTGAATCCTGTAGGTTTGCTCTGCCTGTTCCTGAGCGCCTGTGCCTGATTTTCTTCTACCATTTGCACTCTCTCCTTTTGGGAAACGACACAACATGGTTGAGGAATGTAAGTCCAGATCTAGAGGTGTAGCCTGGTGTAGCCTAGTTCCTTTTCTCCCCCACTGTAGTTTCCAGAAGTTGTTGCTTGAAAGTTGAAATCATGTTCCTCATCAGCTGTAAAGCATTCCTTATTCACAGGTCACACCTGGAAACAGAAACACAACAGATTTCTCCACCATCGGAGCTATTCATTCCTGTCCTGGACCAATTGTGTAGAAATGAGAAAATAGTTCAGTATCTGTGTCTGCTCAGCTCTTGATCACTTCACCTTCCTCCCTCCCTCTCTCAAAAAAATCAAGAGCTACTTTGATTATGGTCAGTGGCATTGTGCAAAATACATCTGGCCAATATTTTCAAACTGCGTCTTTAATGTAACAAGATGTAACGAGATCTTTAATTCTGAGACGTGTCATTCTTCATTGGTTGTGCAGAGGGCTGTGAAAGGCAGGAGAAGAGTGGGACGGGTCGCTGTGGGCAGAGCCCCACAGTCATCTGTGCTTCCCCTGCAGGTGGTTAACAGAGCAGTGGTGGCTCCTGAGCTCTACTAGATGTCTAGAATAGATTTATGAAACCATACTGCCTTTACTGGGCTTTGGATTAAAAGGCAGTTTGTACATGAGCTTCTGTCAAAACGTTTGCAGGTTGACAGCTGTTACAAAAATATTTGGTAACCACTGTGGTGAAGATGTTCTCTAAATGTAATGTATTTAAGTATTTGATACAAATATTTACAGCATCTATGGTATCTAGAGCCTTTGTCTCCTTATTTTTCACCTTTCCAACAGTCTCTGTGTCAGACTGTGTGTAATGCAGTGATTCAAGTACTACAAACACCATGAGCAAACATGTCAAGCAAAAAGAACACCTCCAATGAGTTATTGCACTTATGCTTCAGTCTCTGTTGGTATGATGAATTTTGTGTTACCATGCTTGTTTAGTCTCCTGAAGCCTTAACAAAGATTAATTTAAGTCTCTGGTATCTTGTGCGGAATGTGTTTGCATCAGACTAATACTTGTGTAACCACAGCCATCACATACATGATTCTTTTGACAATTTTTGTAAAGACTAAGAATGCTCCAAAAAAGTAGACTGGTTGGCTCTCTCCCACTTTTACAGGAGCTTCTTCCAGGAGTGTGGAAGGCTGCTGCCATTTCAGGGCTACCTTAATTAGACCATTCAGTTCTCCAGTAACTGAAACATACTGGACCATTTCAAAAAAGCACCTTTCCAGGAATGAAAAAAAAAAAAAAGAACAAAAAAAGAAAAAGGCTAGTGAATAACTCTCCCCATTGCAACACTGAAATACAATCTCTGATGATAGAACAGAAAGGGGGAGGAAACAGAAGGAAGAATGAAAACAAATGCAATGTTGTGTTAAACAGATTCAATTTAACATTCACTAACGTAAGTTAAAACCTCCAGATACAAAATTCACTTTTGGTCATTGTGGAATAAAACAGAAGATTGGAGAGAAAGATCATAAACATGCTCAAGTGACTTGCAGCTGGGGTGTAGAAAAGTACATATATCATACTAATTGTTGCTTATCCTCATGCGCTTGACAAGTAGACTATTTGTGCTTGGGTAGCGTAGGCCTGTGACAGAGGCACCCTATCAAACATACTTGAGATTCCTGCCCTGCTGCAGGGAAGCTCAGAGCACCACAGTAAATCACACCTGTGCATATCCTTGATAAACCAGCAAAAACATCACAGTCAGCAATCCTCTAGCACAGACCGGGCTCAGCACTGCCTACTTCCCTGCTTGTGTGCCTCTGCCCAGGTGCTGCCTCAGGGATCCCCTGGTTGGTGACATAATAAAAATAAATTTACTCTTTGCATTTCATCCCTGGTTTTGTGGTCATTCCCGCGCCCTGCCTGTGCAGACTCACAGTCGCTGGCACGTTCTACACCCTGCTCAAGGGAGAGCTGTGGCTCTGCAGCAAGTCAGGCCCAGCCTCACATCCCCTTCTCTGGCCACGGCGAAGCCCTCCTGGCTGGAGCCCAGTGGGCAGCGGCAGCCACAGGTTCTGTTTCACTTCAAGAATGAAGCAGTAGGGCTGGGTGCCCAGAGTCACCTGGGGGCTAACCCCATGTAAGAGCTGAGCTAGCAGCCCTGTGGTGCTGGCCGCTGCCCCCCCCTTGAAAGATCTGTGAGTTTCTGGGGGCAGCACCCCCATCCCAGGTGAAGAACTGAGTTTATCCAGGCTTGATTTTTCTGGAGCATGCCCCATCACAAAACATGCAGCGACTGTAGAAAGGGAAATACCAGTTTTATTTCAGGATGCAGCACTACCTGAAAGGACACTGTAGAGAGGTTGGTGCTGGTGTCTCCTCACAGGTAGTTAGTGACAGAACAAGAGGGAATGGATTTAAACGCCAACAGGGGAGCTTTAGGCTGAACATTAAGAAAAAAATTTTCCCAGAGTGCTCAGACAGGGGAATAGGCTGCCCAGGGAAGGACTGCAGTCACCATCCCTGGAGGTGGTGAAGGGTCGTTTGGATGAGACGGTGGGGGCTATGGTGCAGGGGAGAACTTTGCAGAGTAGGGCTGAGGGTTGGACTCGATGATCCCAAGGGTCTTTTCCAACATGAAGGATTCTGTGATTAGGCAAAGTGTGTTGGGACAGGCATGGGTTTTGGCTCCAGGCCCCCTGTGTATAGCAATAGGGCTTCCAAAAATCTTTCCTGCAACAGCCCTCTTGTGAATTAACGTGCAAACCTGGGGGGGGAGGGGGGGGTG
>NW_020799096.1:7098588-7102762 GCF_003259725.1 Athene cunicularia
GTGTGGCTGCGGCCGCGGTGCTTCCCGCTGCGCGGGACCTGCGCTCGGGCCGGTCCCTGCCCGCGGCAGCGGCTCCGGGCCGCGGTTTAGGCACGGAGCAAAGGCGGGCGGGGGCTTCTGGTGTCTTTCCCGCCTCCATTTTTTGTGTGGTTTTTTTAATCAGTGTCCGTGGCAATTACTTTTTTTGCTCTCACCACGTCAGGGCCTTTGTTCGAAAAATGTGCGTTCCGTAAAATAATTTCTTGTAGCTTTCATTTTGGTGTTGTTCTTATTTACAGAACTTGTGGACAAATGCATAGGTTCACGCATTCATATTGTGATGAAGAGTGATAAGGAAATTGTTGGAACGCTTCTAGGATTTGATGACTTTGTCAGTATCCTTTGATGGAAATGTTTAGCCGTCTGCCTCATGCTTCAGCTTGCTTTTGAGAGGTTTGGATGCACTGGATGGAACCTTCTTGTATGGATCAACTGTATTATTCTGATATTTTTATTTTACAGAAAAATCCACAGTTCAGTATAAAATGAAAATAAAGTATTTTGATTTTAAAATTCTTGGCCTTATTTTCCTTGAAACTGGGTTGTCAGATATGGTGTTAGAAGATGTTACAGAATTGTAGGTATTATTTCTGTATCTTGTTTCTATTTAATGTTTGCTTTCCTGAGGAAAATTATTGTACAAGATCTATAAGCAAGGCATTTTTTAATTTCTGGAATACTTGTCAGCTGAATAGTTTATACCCTGGTCATAAACTCTAGAGGGTGATCTATTCAGGACAGCCATGTCATAGAGTAGCTGGTGCATGATTTATACTTAGGATCAGGTTCCTAATTTGTAGCCTTAATTTGGGGTGGGTTGTGTGTTGAGCTTTCCAGGAGTTTGCTTTTAAATTTCCTTGTGGTCTAGGCAAAGATTTAAAAAGTTATGAGAATTAAGGATAGGTAATTATTACTTTGTCATGCCATGTTGCTATGTGAAACCTATTTTGAATAACTGGTATTCCAAGAAATTGCCAGTATTTAGAGGGTGAATCTGTATCTTTATGTATTAAGCAGAAAAGTACAATGAATGTTTTTAGTTGCCAGGCAGCTTTCTTTACCCAAGTGGTCAATTTATCAAGATTACGCTGCAGTGTGGACAATTTATTTGTTAGTACCAACAACTGTCATCTTAATGCAGAGATTTATGTCAATTCTGTAATCAGAACTGGAATCACTGTCCCTAATTATGTGTTCTTACTTATTTTTTTTCTAATGCTGCTTCAGTGAGATTACACCTGAGGGCAGAAGAATCACAAAACTGGACCAGATTTTGCTAAATGGAAATAACATAACAATGGTAAGTTATCATTGTTATAAGGCTGCAATCAGTAATTAAGTTCAAGTACTCCTAAGCTGAGCTTTCCAGACGGTTGCATTACTTAAGGTACTTTCAACTAGCTTTTGGAGCATGTGGTGTATGAATGATGCTGGAAAGGTGATCTTACTGCCTTACTTGGTACATGTTACAGGGGTTTCTTTATTTTTATTTTTATTTTTTTTAAAAAAAAAAGCGTGGACCTAATTTTATTTTGGTGAATGTTTTCCTGGTCTTCAGGTGTGCAAGGGAATCACTGGATTTGTTACCCACTCTGTAGGCTGGTTCATACAGTGGCTTTTAACGTATGTATGCAGGTGGAATACATCTATATTTCATACATTACTGTCTGTATAAATGTGTTTGCAGCAGTTTGGCTGCTTAGAAGCTCTTCGAGTCATTTGGCGATTATGATACCATGTGATGCCTAGAGAGCTGTACCTTTACGTGCTCTGAAAAAAAAAAATCTGGAGGTCTGTTGGATTACAGAACACTGTAGCACTGTGACTTTTAGTTTATCAAGCACTGATGTACGTAGGTCAGTACTGAAAGAGTAATTAAATAGTGTGATTATGCATCCCTAAGCTGAATTGTGCAACCACCTAAACACCACAGAAGCAGACCCACAGCAGTTTTTTGCTTGTCTGCATAGATGGCTACAAAGTCTGGGCTTCCTACAGAAGAGCATTACTGATTTTGTGAGGGGAGAAGAGGAAGACTGACGAGTTAAAGTTGACTCTGTGTGAATGAGGAGTAATCTCTGTTCTGCTGTCTCACCCGCCTTGCACCTCCTCACTGTGTGTCTTGAGCAAGTGCCATCTTGACTTAATTTCTCAGCCTTTTTCTGATGTGGTTATTCTCCTGCATCCTTGAAGGATAGTGCCTGTTCTGACTACTTGTATGGGGTAAAATTGTTACCATCCAGTTAAGCTGGTGGTATGCCGCCCTTGAAGCAGAAGCTGGTGATTCTTGGAGTGAAAATTTTCAGCAAGACGTAGAGATGTTTCTGTATTAGATCTTGTGTCTCTTTTGGGGATGCATCTTCCCATGTCAGGAAGGCTATGCTTTAGACTTTTTCTTGTTTCAGTCCCCAAAGCAGCACAGCTCTTTGTCTTTAGAAGTGCTTAGGTAATCATGAAGAACGTATCAGTAAAAGGAATGTTTATCCTCTTTTCCCTTAGTGATGTTTTTCCTTTTGTATTTCTTCTGTTGTTCAGTTCTTTATTTTCTTCACAGGAGAATACTCTGCTGACTTACTCCCTGTAGAGGGATTTAGGCTCTTTCTTAGTTTTAGGGCTCTGCTTAGCGATAGAAATTGGAAAAAGAGGAAATCAACTTTCCAGTGTAGTGACAGTCTGGGGAAGAATCAGCAATTGGAGAAATTCTTTGTGAAAGGAAGCCAGTTCTTTGTCCTTGTAAAGAGGAGCTGTAGTGTTTCTAGACAGACTCATTTCCTTGAAGTAAATAACAAAGACAAAAACCAGAATGTGTGTTACCTAGGAACTCCTTTGTGTTTTGTTAAACATTCTTCATGTTTATGTTCTTCTCTGGCGGTAGCTGACTGCTTGTGTTGGGAGAGGAAGATAACACTGAATCTAAAAACCACCTTTGTGGTCAACCATGAAGTTTCCATCTGGTAAAATGTTGTAAAGCAAGAACTGCCATGTGGGTCTGTAAAACTCTAATCTATGGCGCTAACACAAAATTGTCTGATTCTTTTCTAGCTGGTTCCAGGAGGAGAAGGACCTGAAGTATAAATTGATGCAGTTGTCATCTATGAAGACATGTTTTTTATATATATATATATATATATATATAAAGCATCTCTGCTCTAAAAACAAAGTCTTGTTTGTTAAAGTTAACACACAAGCTTATATTATTGTATTCCTGAAAGAATGCACAAACGTTTGCTGGGGGTGTGGGGGTGTGTTGTGTAAATTCTTGACTTATTTTGAAAAAAACCCATAACGTCTGTGAAGAAATTGCTAAAAACAATGTGTTTTTCTTTTCAAATACTCTTATTTTCTTCTCTTTTGAGTTGACATTTAATATTTGGGCATTTATCTATCCTGAATATATGTATTATTTGTGCACTCTTTATTTCAGCATGGTGAGTTTTATCATGGTACATGACACCATTTGTTTTTTAGAAAATACTTATCTCCATTTCATTTATACTCTTACTTCTTTAGCAGACTTTGCACCTGACAAACACAGCTCTTGAAAAAAGTTGAAGTTACTCTTCTACAGTTTGATTTGAACAATTCTGCATGCCAACATTTATGGAAATTTCTCTTTACAGCATGCAAAAAATGCAAAGAAGCACCTTTCTCATCCTACAATAATGGTGAGATGCAAGATTCAGCTTCACAATAAGTCTACTGTGGTTTAACAAGTTATCACACATCTGTGTCAAATGCTGTACACCCAAAACAGTGAAGAGGGGTAGTGATAGGACAGAATGGCAGGAAAAGGTGGAAATCGAGGGAGCATCTGGAATAGAGTCACAAGAATAGTCACCACCATGGATCCGGTGGCATCCTGTTGGTCCTCAGTCTTCAGTTCTTGGTTACTGACCAAGTTCAAACCAGGACACTTTTTTATGAGAGAGCAGACTGGGTATGTTTACCTGATGTAGAATTTTTTTAAAAATATTCCCAGGTTATTGGGGCATAAACTGAATCGCAATTTTGGAATAGGTGTTTTCTATCTTAGCGCATTTCACTCAGTTGTGTTTTTATAAAATTTTATATCTGATCAAAGTCTGTGAAGTTTCATTTTTAAGTTGTAAGAAAATTAGAACCTTTTTCACCTCAC
>NW_020799096.1:7102812-7105649 GCF_003259725.1 Athene cunicularia
ATATATATATATATATATATATATATATGAATATATATATATATATATATGAAATCTAAATAGGCCTTTTGGGGTATGGGTGTGGGTGGGTTTTGGTATGGGTTATTCATTTATTTGTTTAGTTTACACACTTTTACAGTTGACATTTGGTAGAAGACAAGGATTTCCTCTTCAGGAAAGGTGCATTGCTAATGATGGTGCTGACTTTGTAAACTGAAATCATGACTTTCTTGTAAAGATGTACTAATGTGTTCTGAATAAAAGGCTTTCTGTTTGTTAGTTACCGTGTTCTGTTATGTAAGTGCACAAGTTAGATACTTTTATAACTGGTTGATTGAATGGAAAAATATTAGTTATGTTTCAGTTGCTGTCCGTCTTCAGTTTTTCTACATCTATTGCATTTGTTTATGACCCCAGTCTGTATAAAACATAAGTCGTGATCCCAGAGATTGCTATTATTTGGAGTACAGGCAGGTACTAAGCTGGATCAGTTGTTTAAACTTTGCTTCAGGCTGTGTCATGGGGTAGAGTGCTGGAGAATTCTGAAAGCTCTTCAAAGTGGATGCATCTGTTGGATGCTCAGCAGCCTTTGATTCTGTTGGCCTTGAGGTTCAGCTCCCTTGGACTTTTGCTTGGTGGATACACTTTCTTAGTTTGTGTTTGTGGGTAAAAAAACCAAACAAACAAAAATCCCCACAAACCCCAAAACTACAAACAACCACTCAGGCAAACAAAAGGGCTGGTGTTCTCATTCCTGTCAGCAGTGACTGCTTTCACCACCAAATGGTGCTGTGGGCACTTAGATTGTGTGCCGCTCCTGTCTGCTTGTGTAGTTCAAGAGTCCTTATTTTGGAGTAAACGTTCTTTTGGCTGCATCTGTTATCCTGTGATACAAAAACTTGGCAGGTAATGGGAGGAACTATTTAGGAGAATTTCTATAAGGAATTGCTGGGGGGGGGGTTTGTCATGATGGACAAAAAATAACTGATTCTAAATCATGTCCACTGCAGCTTATGCTTCCGCAATACACTGCTCAACTCATTTCTGTGTGTAAATGTCTCTGGAGAGGAATCACAGGTGCCTGCTGTTCCCATGGGGACAGGCAGGGTAAAGCACGGGATCATAGGGACAGGACATGGTTTGTCTTTCTGTCATCATCATCAGAAAAAAGAGTTGAAGAAGGGAGCTCAGAAACAAGAGACTGCAAGGAGGTTGCTCTACTAGATCCTTTTGCCTTGCTCTGACAGAAATGCTGCCTTCTGCTAGCTGGGTCGCAGCTCGAAACATTGTGAGAACCTCTCCCCTCTGCCAGGGAGTGTGCGACTTTTGACTCACTTGTTTCGCATATATGATCTGCAATTGTCGTGTTTAGATTGCATGGTGGCAATCTATACCATTGACTGCCGGAATGCTTTTTAATTTCTGTCCTCATTTTCTTTTCCAGCTTTTTTTAATACATCAATTAAAAATACTTTTTTTTAAACTTACATTTGATTCGAACATCACCTGTGGCGTCGGTTTCAGCCTCAGACACTCTATTTCTTAGAAATAAGTTGAGTCTTTTCATCAGAACACTTAAAAGATTTCTAGCCAGTGTAGTACTATTGTGATGTTTTGTTTTTTTTTTAAATAAGATTCTATACATGTTCCAGTGTGTGTGCACGCACTTGAATTCTACTTCACTCAGTATTTTGAAAACAGACTTAAACTGATGAGACGTTTCATGGTTGGGAGAGAAAATGAGCAGATCTTGATGTAAAAGCAACTTTTCAAAGGGAAAGGTAAACTGCTTTGTTTCTTTGTGGATTTTTATTCTGACAACGCAAACATCTTGCTCTGTCGGGATTTTGCTACCCCTGGAAAAAAAACTTGGTATTGCTTCACTTCCTCCTCTGGTGGCGTTTTTTTTTCTTCTCACTCCCTCCAGAGGCAGTGCTAAGACTTTAGCTTTTAGGAAGGCTTTTTGGTTCATGACTCAGAAGTCTGCAGACATCCCTCTAAAAACAGTTTCTTTGCATCCAAATGCTATTAATCCTTTATAATATGAAAGAATTTTAATTTTCAGATGAGAATACAGAGTATTCCAGATGGGTCTGGTTTGTTTTGCATTCAGTATTCCTGTAGCCTGCTACTTTGGAAGTGCAGGTAATAAGCTTTTCAATTGAATAAATGAGAGGTGGTGGGTTTTGGTTTTCTTCCCCTAGAAATCTAGTGTGTAATCCTATTGTGCTGTCCTGTAGAAGTTGTTGACACTGCGCTGTTTTCCGGAATGCTACTTACGGTGCCACTACAAGTAGGTCATTTAAAATGATACCCTTAGGCTTTAAAAATATATAAAATCTAATGATGCTTAAACTTTAGAGCAGGGTAGACATCAGGTTAAAATAACTTCATGCTTATGACATGCACAGTGATGGTTCCTTTCAGTTTTGTTTTTTTTTTTCTTTAAGATTGCACTGGTTGCAGTGCTCTTTAGTTTACTACATGGCTCACTGTCTTAGTATGGACATGATTCGTTTCTGCCTACTATTTCAGTTTACTTGCAGACATAGTTAAGAGAGCTGTTTGGTGTTGTGGAGTGTATGTATGTGTGTGTGTATGTGTGACCTGAAGTGCCCTCCCCACATCCTTAGTTTTTGCTTTTCAGCGTTACCAAGATTTTAAGCTGACCTGAGTATTGCTGTTGCAAGTCTTTTCATGTTTGTCTAACTATTCTGATAAAATAAAAAAATCAAAACACTAAATGTTTTATTGCTTGCCCTCAGATTACACAGGATTTCCCTGTTCAATATCTATTCCTTTTTTCAGGATTCACTCTATTTTTTTTACTGTATGAA
>NW_020799096.1:7105699-7111210 GCF_003259725.1 Athene cunicularia
CAGACAAGCATCACAGGTATACTGCATTCCCCCACAGGACAAGCCATCACAGAAAGAACACACCAAACCTTGAAAGTGCTTTTGCAAAAACAAAAGGGGGGAAGAGATCTTGGCTCCAGGTCAACCATATGCTCTGCTGTAAAACACATGCATTTTTTCCACCAGAATGCCAGGGCAATACAAAACCAGTTTTCTTTATCAACTTGCCCTGAGTACCAGAAAGGCTCCATCTCTTCAAACCTTTTAAACATTTCCCCTGTCTCACGGGTGCCACCAGTATTGTGTCGTCTTTCATCACAGATACCAGATCAACAAGAAGTCCAGAGCAAGGCTCAAGCGTTAACAAAAACCTAGAAAGGGATAACTGGGAAGGACCATATAATATCTTTAATAACCTGGGGAAGAGGTTATGCTTGTGTCTCCACAGGTCTCATCTCCAATGGTCACTGGCAAGGTGTGTGCAACCACACCTGAGGCGTGAGAGGCAGCCAGCACTCAGGATCCAGCTGTGGGTGCTCTAGGGTACCCGCCCCTGCGTGGACAGTTTGCAATCTCTTCGACTGATCATTTAAGCAGATGTCTGGGTAATGTTTGCTACTGCAACAGAACAAACTACATTACATTTGCTAATTCTTTTAAGAGAAAATGCTAACAGTAATTGCAACTCCTTAATGAGATATATAGGCTTACTAGTCATTAGTGAAAGATGTAGTTTAGATGAAATGTAGTTATTAAGGATGAAAGGCTGTAAGAATGTGTGTATTCAACTTTGTTTAGCAATATTAAGAGCTCAAGTGTTTAACCTTATTTAGAAACTCCCTTGGTTTCCCCCCTGGAGTGCTGGCCAGGCTCCGGGTGGAACCCAACAGGAGGATGAAATCAGATGTTCCCGCTCAAAGAAAGTTGCCAGTTATTTTGGCCTGTTGATTTAAAGGCTGGACCAGCTTGCAGTGACTTTGGATGCCTCACCTATGCAGGGACGCATCACGTAGGGTTTCCAGTTTGTGAGGAAGGGCACTCTAAATTCTCGCTGTATCCAGGGTTCCCTAGCAATTGCGGATCTGAATGTTAGTACTTCTATTAATTAAGTGTGCTATTCCATATTTTTCTCACTCTTTATTTTGTAGTATTTAGTCATATCCCTTGAATGTGGGTAGTATGGGATGCTTTGTACTTGATAGGGTACCTTTAACAGTTTATTGCGGTGATTAGGAATAGTATTATTGATTGTAGTAATTATTAAAATAGCATATAGTTGTATAATGAGAAATATTAGTAAATTTATGCTTGTGCAGCCTGCACAAAAAGAAAAAGGGGGAATTGTTGAAGAATGGCTTGCAGAGCAAGGCGATAGGTCTGCACAGGAGCTGATTGCAGCCATCTGAGGTAAACAAAGGAAAAAACCCAGGGTACCCAGTTATGCTAACAAAGGACTGTTATGTTAACAAAGAGAGAAACTGAGGTACACAACGGCCTTGAGTGTGATGGAAAACAGCCTTGGGAAAGAAAGCAAGTCCGAGGAAGAAAGGTGTTGATGCATACCTGAAATACCACAAGGGGTTGGGATATTATAATGTAGCCTTTTAGATGTATCCAATGGCTGAGATATAATGTAACCTTTTAAATGTACCCAATAGATTTGTGAGTAGTGTATTGTAGAGTGCTTATATAGGTGTGATTTCTTTCGATAAAATCGAAGCTTGCTCTATCATTCACATTGAATTGGCTGCTTGCTTCCTCCGTCCTCCACAGATATATATTCAACTACCATCCCTAGGTGATGAATTAATCCCTGATCCTAGAAAGTATGAGGTTCTTCCCACCTTCTTTAGGTTTTTATGGTGTAGATATGTACAACTGAGTTTCTCATGCCATAGCTTTATTTGTAATGACAGAAGAAAGGAAGGCAGACATACTCAAGTGTCTTTTTTTTTTTCTGATTTTCTTATATTTTTATTTTAACATTAGACCAATTGGATCCCATATGCCATTGGCTATATTAAGTGAATCCAACATATAAATCCTTTATGTGATCTACCCCCTGGAGACTCATTATTCTGAGTGCTGGCATTTTGGAAAAGGAGAACTAAAGAAAAATGAAATCACAGCAGGAACCAAAAGCTTTCCTGGGAGAGAAACACTGTGTGCTCAAGGCCAATCACTGCAAGCCATGCGTAGGGGGAAATTAGCTGACTCCAGTTTTAGGAGTGCAAAATACCGTAGCTAAAGATTTCTGAGTCACAACGCTCAAATGGGACAAAATCAAGTCTTCTAGGGATGAAACTTTCTTATAGGTTTTCCGGCTGAAGTCGTAGTTATCAGAGCACTAGTATTTGCCCTAAAAAGTAAATACTTCAGGAAAACAGGAGGGCCATCAATCTCTACGATTAAACACAGAATTCTTTTGGTATCTGTGTAAAACATATCAGCATGAGACTACTCCCTTCAACATACATATTTGGCCTATGGAGGGAGAACTGTGGAATACCTCAATTTACATTAATCTTGGATGAAAACCTTGTAAGAGAGACTCAGTCCCCAGGAATGTCCATGTCAGGCTTCTGCTCTGAACTACTTTGTGGAAGGGCATCTCTCCTTTTCTGCTGACTATGGGGTACCTACGGAGATCCTTCCCCTACGCAACATAACTGAAGTTTGATAAAGTGGATGCTGCAAAGTATGATTCCCTAAATGCTACCCTGAGGAACACGTGTAAGTAACTGCCCAATCTAAGCTACTACACATCTGCTAAACAGCAGTCCCTTCAGACCCTTCGGAGCTGAAGTGTTTCCTGTTTCACAAGTAGTATCTGACAGGTTAATCTTGAGAAAAGATCAAATATAAAAAATATTTTAAAACCACCACCAGCTTTGGCTATGAAAACTACTGCAGGGAGACTCTTTTCTTCTTTATTTCTACTTCCCTCCCTACCCTTCTTTATCTTTTCTAATATGAAAGATTTCCCCTCTCTGAAAGAGATTAAATACGTTTATACTTGTACTGAGCTTTCTGCTACAGCCACTGAGAAAAGAATCAGATATTAATGCTTTTACACTGAATTTTACCACTGTTTTCATGCTCTTAAGCTTTAGAAAAAAGAAAAAAAAGCCCAAACAACCAACAAGCCAACATATGGTCTCAATTTAAATATTTCAGGACTGGAAGGTTGATTCCACTACTTGAATAAAAGCTCTTTAAGTAATAAACTATTATTACAAAGTTCACCATTAAGAGGCCCTGAATTTTCTCCGAGATATTATTAAGGAAAATAATAACAGAACTCCCATTGCTAAATCTGCAGCTTTTGATGCAAATATTAACCAGCAAATCAAATTAAAGAGAAGCAGAAGGTAGGTGAAGGTGAATCCTCAAAACACAGGCTTTTCTGTATTGTTAGTTTATCCTTAGAATTGCTTGTCAGGTAGGCGTGAAAATGGTGGAAGTTTTATTTGTTTTTGCACTGAGGCACTGTTTCCTCTATCCAGTTTGTTGGGGGGTAGCTGGGGGAAGAACAGAGGAATAGACATAATTTTTAATTAGGGGGGAAAAAGGTTCTGTCTTTATACTGATATGTGGTATTCTTTGAGATGAAATGTCATTCTTTGAAAAATTATTTGGATTAACAGAATCATTTGGTGAAATAATTTTCTTTCAGCTGAATAAACATACAAATTAGAAGTAAAGAATAGAGGTTTCTGACATTCTAAAATCAAAACCAGGTGTTTCTTTAATTTAGAATGAGCTCCAAAAATTTTTGGTTTGTAATCTTTGAGGACTTTCAAACCTTTAGATTTGAAGAGGTCAAGAAGACCTTCAAATCTAAATGAAACATCATGCAAGCTTTCAAACATGGAAAAAAAATTATCAGGTATATTCACATTTGACTGACTTTAAAACCAACACTTTTCATAATTTTTCAGTAATGAAAACTGAACACAATTATTTACACGGCTATATTTGCACATACTGAATAAATACTACTGGGCATAAAATCAAATTTGCTTCTCAAGTCCTTAGGACAGTTGTCTTGCCAATTATCAGGCCTAGCATAAAGGACACAGCCAGCATAAAGATGAACCAATAACCAAATTCTATTTGATACAAAAAGGTCAGTACATGGGTGAGCGCTGGGGGTACAGACAAGTCAGATTATAATCGACATCAATCCCACTGACCCCAATGACAACACCGCATGACCAACAATGGGTGGAATAAATGGTGAAATACAGTCTCCCATAGAAGGGATGGGAGACAACAGAATCAACAAGCCAAATACATAAGACCAAGGAAGCCATACACTGAATCTCTACACAGCCCGGGTTTACAAAGGCCAGACCTGACTGGAGCCCAGTCCCAGGAGGTCCTTCCCCAACAGGAAACTCTGCACAGAGCATCCACCTCACAGACAGACACTGCCCCTCCTGCAAGTGGTCCCAGCTTTCATCCCTCAGTGGGACACCTGACCTTTGCTTACTGAATGGGGGACACCTGGGGCTCATTTACCCAATGGCTCTGTCTGCAAGGCCGGAGCACCCTGGAGGGAAGCCTAAAGGCAAACTCACCCCCACTTTGGGAAGGGCTGTGGGAATCACCCATATGTCAACCTTAATCTGGGGTTTGGGGTTGAAACCCCAGCGTTTCAACAGTACATCTGACCTCTGCCTGCCTATAGGAATCTCACACGGAAATGCTTGTACATCTTCATGATTATTGGAAGTAGTCACAGATTTGGGAATGATCTGGCTCACACTGAGCTCGGTGACTTTTGCTTCTCTGCATAATGTCGCTGCTTCAGAGAATGGAGGGAATGTGCCCCTGACACAGGGCAGCACACAGCCAGGGGCAAACCTACTTCACTGGGAAAGTAGGTTTGCTCCAGACTGAGGAGATGGCTACTCTGGATTATCTTCCAGTATGTGTGAGTGCTCTGAATATGCGTTTCTGCGAAACTGCACCTCCACAAGCCCACTGCATCCTGCCTCATTAAGGGCCCCCAGAGAGCATCTGCAAGCCCACTAGGAGCCTCTGAGAAAGATGTCAAAGAAATTCCAACATCAAAGAAATTCCAGCATCAAAGAGCTGTCAAGTTTGGGGTCTGAATTGGACATTACTATGAGGAAGGCTAAAATTCCCTCAATCAGGAAGGCTAAGTGCTTCTAGGAACCAAAAGACTAATTAAAAGCAGGAAAGGAAAAAAAAAAAAAAATTATGGATTTCTGTCTCATTCTGTGCAGAGATTTTTTTAGAACTGTGATTTAGACTTTAGTACTTGTATTTTTCATAGTTTTTCTTTGAAATGTAGTTCTGTGAAACATACCTAGGATACTCAACTCTGGTGAGGGGACCTCAAGTACCCAGCCTTGCTCCCATTAACTTCTTGTCTTGTGCTTTCCACTAAAAGACCAGAGCTCTGCCCTCAGCTTAGAAAGCTCAGCCCCAGCGGTACAGTGCTCCTGCAAGCCAAACAGTATCTCCACTCCTTGGAGACATCAATTATCCCTTGCAAAACTC
>NW_020799096.1:7111260-7133581 GCF_003259725.1 Athene cunicularia
GGGGGGGGGGGGGGGAAAGACAGACCTGTAGCTGCAATACTTTAACAAGATTTTTCGAAAGAGCAAACCCCCTTTTATTCTTGCCAAGACGTGTTTCACACCCCAAAGCATTTTCTTGTGGTATTTCCTTTGATTTCTGCCTCTTTGCTGACCCTCTCACTGTTTGGCTGTGTGACACTAGACGAAGCTGTGGATCTGCTGAAGGCACCAGGCTCCATCTCTCCTTCTGCCCGCAGAGGGCATCCAAGCTCTTCGCAGGTCCTGTCCTAGAAAAGGCTGATTCAGTCTTGTGAGTAAGGGATTTGGAGAAGTCAGAAGTCAGAAAGGTAACAGGTTTGATTCAGTCCCTCTGAATGACGATGGTCTTGGGGGAGGAATTTTCTAAACTGAGTCTTGAGCAATCCATATTTTTGGAAGTAGGCAGAGATGGAGACAAGCAAAAGGTGAACAGCAAAGAGATTGTGAACGTAATGTATTTGTGATAAACATGGCTTTGGGATGCTTTCCCAAGCTTAAAAATGCAAGATGGGAAAGCAAAGACAGGATTGCTAAAAAAAGGGCTTTTCAGAAGCTGCATCTTTGCAGAAGTGTGGGAGGCAGACAGATCCCTCCTCTTTGCTTCCCACTGCTAGCATGGTCAGCCCTGAACTGCCATCCTGATGCCTCTGATACTCCATTCTTTTTTTTTTTTTTTTGTCATCTTCCACCAAACTACAGAGCCAACTCATTCAACTATGTGGCTCACCCTCAGCTCCTTCACCTGTGTACAAGGTTTCAAGAAATTCCAGGTACTCTCCCAGCCAAATATTGAGCCATCCCAGAACCGCCCCATTTCAAGAGGAAATGCGTTTACCTGACCACAGCTGCTTACCACTCAGCTCCATTTCTGGTCTCCCTACCATGCAGTTAATAATAAAAGATAAAACAATGCAGCAGCTTCAGCAAAGCAGACACAAGGTGATCAAAGCTTCCAGGTACTGTTCTAGTAACAACCTGCATGGTGATAATAATATTCAAAATGACAATTCTATAGCAATGTTTAAAGTTTATTTCCTATCTCCAAAGTAAATTAGACAGATGCATTTCTCTTTATGACAAAACCACCGTGAAAAAATTTAATGGCAGATGACCCTACTAACCCACACACTTTGTGTAGTTGTCTAGTATATAGTTAAACAACTGTCAGTGCAATGAAGTACTTCTCAATCATCTTCTCAAATCCACCCCTTTATAACATGTAGTGCTGGTTTGCATTAGCTTTCACTTTACTGAGGCAGGAGGAAGAAAAGCCACAGAAGTGGCAAACTCCTAGATGAGAGTATTCTTGCACAATGTAGCAAAATTCAGATACTGTAGAAAGAGAGAGGTAATAAATCTATAAGCCAGATGGGAACCAGTGACCAGGAACCATGATGAGACCCCCTTTTTTTAGCAGCAAGAGATGACATGCGTTTACAATTTGAGCTAGATGAAACGTTTACAGGCTTGCACACAGTAAATGTGGTTTATTCCCTGTGTTTCAGAAGTAATTCTCCTTTACACAGGCACTCCTTGAAAGTACTTTATTTGCTATAAGGTGAGTAATGTGGTTATAAGCTGGTGAACTGAGACACAGAAACCCAGTCTAGTTTCCAAAACAGTAGTTTCCAAATTCACTAGTGAATTCGGCAAATGTTTTAAAACAAATTCCTCATAATCTAGTCTATTCAGTTAGTGCATTCCCATATAAATACTGGGTTTCAGTAACACTTGTGGAAAGTATCAACAAAGCTTATGTCCCAGCTTACTCACGCTGGTTGACAGGAATCTCCATCAAGCTTCCTTCTTCAGACTTTGAGAACTGTGACATTAATCATCAGGGTGGTTTGCTGATTAAGGATACCAATTAAACTCAGACACCAGAGTGAAAAAAAGTAGGCGTATTTTACTCAAAATAACTAACTAAATAAATAATGTAACAAAATAATACAGAAAACATACAGTAAGAAAAGACAGAATAGTGCACTCAAACAAACAGGAAAATACAGGGTAATGCATCAAATCATTACTAGCTGAGAGCGAGAGAATAGTGATTAAGAAAGATCCATCACCACTTGCATATATTATCATCACCCAGCCCTGCAGATGCTGGGCAGCCCCGGTTACAGCGAGGGTTTGCAGAGCCCGTCCCGGCAAGGGGGAAATCCTACGCGGTGCCTCCACCCGTAGGTGAGGCTGCCAGAGTCGCTGTGAGCGGGTCCAGCCTTGTATACCCCAAAATCAGCAAGCCAGGAGAGCTGGCACCTTTGTTATGAGCAGAACATCTGGTTTCATTCTCACATTAGATTCCCCCAGAGCCTGGCCAGGGCTCAAGGGAGAAGCTAAGGGAGTTTCCCTGCTTATTTAATTTATTTCTGTTCTTTTTAGAACAAGGCCACATGTCTGGTCCCAAGGCTGGACAGCTGGCTTCATGGCTTTGTTAACTTGCTTCTACGCAAAGAAGAAGAAAGATACATTCAGGATAGACATGTTTTCATTACATTCATCATCACTAGTGAGTATATGATACCTAAGCTACATCTTTCACTATTAAGCATACATAGTTTGTTAATGACTACACACTAAGTTAGCAGCTTTGGCTCAGGGCCTGTTGCTCAGGCTTCAATACTTCAACACTTTAGCACTTTTGACATCAGTATAGGTGGTTTGTTATAACCTAGTACAATGCCTACTAGCACAATGGTTGTTACAAAATACACAGGATTCATCTACAGGTCGACCCTGGCTTGGGCCTGTTGTCCAAGCCTTAGCACTCTGCAGGGTCTACTGTGAAGTCAATCATTCTGTTGCCTCCCAAAGTAGGTGAATGTGTCCTCCATGTTTTCTGAGCTCCTGTGCTTTTTGCGGTCCCTGTTCTGCTGTTGGCCAGGACAGCATCACTGGAGTTGGTGACCTATAGCAGATGAGTTGTCCTAGCTTAATTCACTACTGGTCACCTTCTGCCATACCTGCTTTTTTTCCCTTTTCAGGTTCCCTAGGAAGGATACAGAGACACACGGATCCACGTGGAGATCTGTCTATGGCAGAAAACTCACTGAGCAGAATCTCCTTTCCTTCAAAAATAAATCGATAAATCACCCTCAGAACTTACTTTTCCTATGACTTTTCATTTCAAAAGCAGAATCCGCAACTTCAAATTGTGACACCTTCCTTATGCATGATAGATGTTTTGTCCACGTCACAAATGTAACTGTAATTGTTGGGGTTTCCTCATCTTTGCACAGATCTTCCTTACAGAAATATTGGAAGGTATCGAAAAAATAGGGACTGGTATGTTTTAGTTTGGGTTCGTTCTTATGAAATTTCCACCATAGTCTTCCAGATGTCAACACAGGGATTTCCACCTGTGTCGGGAGGTGGGAGTTGCTATTTTTTGTTATTCTGTTTCATAACATTAGGCTTATATCTGTTCTTCCTTCTTTTGCACTGCAGCTGTTTCCAAGTGTTTTTCCCCCCAAGCATTGCCATGGAGTATAGCTCACACTTTTTGGTCCACACATTTTCAGTCCTAGTAGTACTTTTTGTGAGAGATGCTATCAAGTACCTAATCCTGGACTGCTGAATTTTTTACTTCTGAGGAGATATGGCCACATTATTAATTTATGTACGTGGGTGATGCTCTGTTATGTTCCTGTTCTGCTAGAAAGCAAACCCATTGCCATGCGTTGGTTTAAAACATTTTCACTGTATGTAAAAAATTGATGAGTTGAACCATGAAAGATGTTAATTAACTCCAAGGAGTTTTTGCTACATATTGCTGACAACCTGATTGTCACATATACTAAAAGAATACACAAACCTGCAACTTCTTTTGCAAGACAAATTGTCCCCACTAGTCTGTCTCTCTCCCCTAGTAAGTATCTGAGTACTCAGTGAAGCAACAGAAGTAAACAATTCAGCAGTCTTTTGCTGAGAAACCCTGGATATAAGTAACTGCAGAAGCAAAGAACTTCAAAGCTTCTCAGTTTGTACCTCTGTGTTGTAGAAAATCAACTTAAGGCCTCTTAGAATACACCTTTATTAGATACTGGTTGTGATTATGGGTTTCTCACAGGAAGAAGGAAATAAAAAACCCCACAACTTTATTGTGAGAAACAATACATGGTACTAGGAGTGCCAAGACACCCAGCGATCAAAATAAGCTGTGTGAGACAATCCTTTCCTTAAACCTTTGATGCCCCTGCTCTAGTAAGGAGACCGAAGAAGTCACACTGACATTCACAGAGTCTTTGTATGTAAGAATGGAAGAATTAAATGAGTCTGGGATGTTTAAGAGGAATCTCGGGAGACAGACATCTCTGCTGAAGATAGGCATTAAAAAAAAAAGTTTTTGTCAAAACAAGCTTTAATTTTTAGTTAGTAGCAAAGTGATAAGAGTAATTCCTCAGTAATTGGCATGGCTATGTCATAGAAACATCAATACTGTTACCTACACCCAAACTGAGTTAGGTGAGCCCTTATGTTCAAGTTTTTGAGTTTCATGCAAATTAACTTATCTTGAGACCTAAACAGCAGAGAAGAGCAGATTTGGGACCCATGGTGGGATATGTACTGATCACAGAAACTGGGTGTATTTCATAAAGTTGAGCTTTGCTGATCAGCACAGTTCCTATTTGTAAACTACTCTGGGTCTCTGCTGAACTGGTGCGGGAGAGCTGAGCACGCACACGACCAATGTGATCAAGCAACGCCTGTTTATTGTAACTAAGAAAGCCCTTTTATACTGTTCTCCCGCACACGTGAGTAAGATGCAGTACAAGTCCTCAAGACTGGGCAGTTAACTTAGCCCGCGCTTTAAACCTTCTTACAATTGGATAAAAAGTGCCACATCAGCCTTGCCAGGCTTCCTGCCTTATGTAACTTCCTCTTCCGTCCCAGCGCCTTCCAGGGGTTGTTTCTCTCGTCGAGTTTCTCCTCCCCCATCCAGGGTTACGTCCTTATGGCATTCTTGCTCAGGCTGAGGCTCTTATCAGTCTTGTTCTCACGCAGGATTGCTCACATGTCCATTCTCTCGCAGAAAGCCCTCTAGAATCCCAACAAACTGGTACTTCAGTCTACGTCCTTCAGTAATGCACTAGAAAGGATCGATGCAAATAACACACCGCTTTGTCCTTCTGCAATGCATTATAAAGTCATTTTACTTCATCTGTGACCCTATCATGCACTTTCAAAGGACAACACTTAAGACACCAAGTGAATTTGAATCAATTTATTTCAAAGAGTCATGTCTGAGCTGACTAAGTCTGGGAGTTTCAAAGGACCCCAAATAAATAAAGAATACAATTTCCTTGGTATTTCAAGTGGGACTTTGAGAGTCTGGAATTTCCAAATCCTGTAAATGATTGAAGATATGGTCCACCACACCTTCTACACTTCAGAAAACACTGGAATTATCTCTTGTGTTCTTTAATTTAAGAAATTTACTAACACTACAGTCATTGCCTGCAAAACTATCCACTATACTATGGATATTTTCGTTGAGGAAATTCTCTCACTGGTTTGCTTTAAGCTGTAGATGAGGATGCTGTCTATACCCTAAAAGAAAGGAGGGTAACCTGGATGGCAGTTCAATTCTATTAGATATTCTTGCAGGTAGATAGATTTCTCATCCTGGAAGTCTTCAGTTTTTGAAACAGGTTTCCCAGCTCTGGGGATGAAAGAGAATGAAGTCTGTTAAAATAGTGCATATTTAATAGCAATGTTTAATTCTGTATATTAGAGTTTTTTGTTTGCTTTAATTGATTCCATATCATCCGCAGGTTAGAAGATAAAATTTTGATGACTATAGTATTATATATAGTACTTACATGTCTGTATTGTCAAATCTCTTTCTTTTCAGAGACCTCTTTTCAAAATTGTTTTCAGCTTAACTACTTGACTGAAGGACTAATTTGTCTCCAGGTCTAATCAGTTTCTAACAAAATGTATAAGAGATGTGTGCACTTGTAGGGGGATTTTTTTTTTTTTTCTAGAAACACACAGGGGCAGCAAGATTTCATTTGAATCCTACAACACAATAAAGAAAGAACTGAAATACTAATAACTCATGGAATTCATATTGCAGTGTTCATTTTCAAAGCACTTGGCAAACACTGTGGCTAATTAAATTCCTAATACTACTGTGGAGTTATGGAGTAAGTATTGTTTGCTGAGGACATGCAAAGGTACATGAAGGCAAGATTAGGAGAATGCTACTGAAGGAGGACAGAGCCCCAAGCCTGAGCCTGCAGCACTAACATGTCCTTTGTTCCAGAAGTCAATCGGGATCAGAAGTCAGGAAAATTATTTTGCAGTTCCATGTATTGTGGCCAGTTAGCTTAAATAATAACAGTACTTCATCAGAAGTGTGTGGTAGCAGTCAAAAAGACCCCTGCAGAAAAACTAAACTACTTCAGAGTGCAGACACCAACTGGAGAAAGATTCTTAGAGGCCGTCTCAAGACACCAAAGACAGTGCGTGGTGTGGGTATGAGGATCTGCACTAAGCATCAATGTGGAAGTGACTAAGGGGAGAAAAATTATTCAGTATCATGGTTAACATTTACTTCAGAAACTTTCATGTGAAAATTTGACCCTAGAGTTAAAAAGAATGAAAGAAGAGCTGCTAAAATGGCAGCTACAGATGCTTCCTGGAAGCTGCTCTTACATAGCATATTCACAAGTTTTGACTGTTACTACTGCTAACTTTAGCTAGCTCCCATTGTCTCCTGCTTGCACACAGAGTTGCAATGTATAACTTGCAAACATCACAAGAGTACTCTCTCATTGGAACAGGTGTTGTGCTGAAGTCAAAATAGAAGTAAGAAATGAAAGATCAGTTCTCAGCATGCAGCTGGGCTGTCGTGACGAATAAAGAGACAGTTTTAGGGATTTTACCATTTTTAGCAGTACATAACAGGGTAATGATTTTTAGTCCTGTCAATGCAATTTTTTTTTTTTTTTTTAAACAAAGGGAGTGTGTTTGATGGCCTTGTTTCAACAAGTTAATCAGAAAGATCTGAAGAAAAAGTTGCTCCTGCCTACTGGTATAAAAATACTGCCTATCACTAATGGAAAGAAATGCATGAATGACTGGTGATTTACTGGTGGGAAGTGATATGGAAATAAACACCCTTTTTCCTACAGCTCCCCAGAGGTGGGATCTACCCAGGTTCTAACCCAACGTGTCTGGAAAAGAAAGGTGACTTTTAGGGAGTAAGGTGGTGAGCCTCACCCTCTCCATACCAAAACCAATCCTTTGGAGGTTCAGCTCACTTTGCAGTAGTCTTCTCTAATCCTTAACATGAAAGAGATATAATCACAGTGAGGCCATTCTTTGCTTTCTGTTGAGCTTGCTGATCACTCACTTGCTTTTACATTTTTTACTTTTTTTTCCTCCTCCTCAACAAAACAGAAGTTTGCACTCAGGATAGCGAGATGATCGTAGCTCATTGGAATAGATCTCCCTGCACCTGAATGCCAGTATCTTTCAATCAACATTCAGTAACTGGCCGTGGATGAGCTCTTAAACTATTATAAAGCTAAGCAAGCTGAGTTTATTGAAACTGCTTGTGATGGTGGTCAACAAGACTTGTGCTGTTTGCAATGCAGGACAAGAGCGTACACACAGTTACTGTGCAGCAGCTCAAGGCACGTATTTACAAGTGAGGATTGGCAATGTCCTCAAGCATGCTTACTTTCTTACCATTTTCTGAGTATACCTTGAGTTATTTGGACACAAGAGAAACTAGCCACCCTCCTCACTGCATCTATAATGCTTTACAGGCTAAGTATCAGGCCAGTAGGGATTACTGTCTGTGTTAGATGCCAAACACCCTTGAACACAAAGTATCAATACTGAAACTAACGATTTTGAAATTAAGTAAAGACTGAAGATGAGAGATTCGATGGGAAGGTCCATGTTTTGGCTTCCCTGTCCAAGTTATGCATGACACTGCCTTTGATCACCAGGGCTTTAGGAAGCAAAAATCAGGTTCCCAAAGGTATTTAGGTATGTAAGGGCTAAGTACCTAAGAACATTTAAAACTGTTTCAAACATAGTTTAGCTGTTAAAATCCTTTCCATGAGATGTAACTGATAATAATGTTTTATGTGGGTTCAAAAAGTGACTGTACAATTTCAGTCCTGAAAACGCTATTAAATATGGAGTTGCTGCCAGGGCTCAGTAAGTCTGAGTCACAAATCGCTGGAGGATAGAGGAATACATTGGGAATGTATCACTGCATCATTTCCCGGTTTTGATATTGTCCTGTACCCATGCACTATGGACTGAATGATAAAGAGAGACTAAGAGGTTAAGCTATTTCTCTCATTCCTAAAAGATCTATGACTACAGTTCTTATATTGAATGACTGAAATCATTATTCGGCTGAAAAACAGATACCAGAGTATCTGCAGCTCATTACACCAAATTCACAAATTTAGCTCATGTAAGCTGGCATGATGGTCTGGACCTTCCAAATGGAATATACAGTCCTGGATCTCCTATTTTACCATAGCTCATCCAGGCATAAAAATCTGCACAGGGTACAGGAGGAGGATATGCAATGAAAGCCTAAAGTTTCATGTGAAGAGTTTCACAATTCTTTCATTTCAGTGCCCGGGAAGCTGATGGAGCAGCTCATCCTGGGTACCATCTGCAACACATGAGGGACAGCCAGATGCTCAGGCCCAGTCAGCATGGGTTTATGAAAGGCAGGTCCTGCTTGACAAACCTGATCTGCTTCTACAACAGGGCGACCTGCTTATTGGATAAGGAAAAGGCTGTGGATGTTGTTTACCTTGACTTCAGCAAGGCTTTTTACACCGTTTCCCACAGCATTCTCCTGGTGAAACCGGCTGCTCGAGGCTTGGATGGGCACACGCTTTGCTGGGTAAAAAACTGGCTGGACGACCGGGCCCAAAGAGTTGTGGTGAATGGAGTTAAATCCAGTTGGCAGCTGGTCACTAGTGGTGTCCCCCAGGGCTCGGTGTTGGGGCCACTCCTGTTTAACATCTTTATTGATGACCTAGACAAGGGGATCAAGTGCACCCTCAGTCAGTTTTCAGATGGCACCAAGCTGGGTGGGAGCAAGCTGGCCCTGGGACAGCCCCCCTCTCCTCCTTCACAACTCCAGGTACCTGCTGCAACTGGCCAAGGGGTCAGAGATCCTGCTTCCTTCCGATGCATGAGACCACAAGAGTAAAGAAAGGCTGAGGTGCTGGGCTGCAGGCACAGGAGGGATTGTTACTCCCTGCAAGAAACATGATGCAGGAAATTCGACAGGTTTGTAGTTGGTCATGACATCATCATGGGTTTTTGTGCAACAGCACATGGATGATCCTTAAAATAACACATACACAGGCTAGTGAATATGCTTCATGAAAAATAGCAACTGTATCTACTCACCTTTGTATGTCACAAAGCCTATATGGCTAATGATAAAGTAATTTTCCTTAGTGTTTAAGTGATTAACCTTCAAGGCTTATCTTCTGCATTTACTGCATTTTCTTCCCATGTCTTTGAACCAGGTCTGTCGCGTTGAAGAGTCACAGTTCCCCCTCTGGCCACCCAGTAGCTCCTCAGGGCAAAGAAGCACATGGTAAAGTGAGCAGACCAAGTTATTTATCTGACAAGCATCAAAATATATTTGCCCTTGTTTTACCCAATTTGCAGGGTGCTCACAGACTTCTGAATTTCAGGGGTGTTCTCCATTATGCAATAAGGAGCAGTCCACACTCATCTGCCACGGATTCACAGCAGTATGAACATTTCTTATTACAAACACCTTGCCAGGCAGCACATTCCACTCCCATCTCCCAAAGCACTCCTTCGTTTCCAAGTCAACTTGTTCAGTTCAGAGAGCTCTGAAGCGGAGAATACTGAATGATCACTACTGCAACGAAGAGTCAAAATTTGAGAATAAGGTGTTTAAGAAATGGAACCATCAATAACAGGATCAACAGTGTGCATCTGCGGCTCGTGTTTGGCTTCTCAGATGCAACACCTCTCCAGGCAGAATGCAACACCCAAAGTGTTTCTTAAATCATCAGACATGCAGATGTCTGACCTGGGCCAGACTTAACAATAAGATTATACAAGCAGGACATATCTTCGTGGCAGCACACAAGTGTGAAACTAAAAGAAAGAGGTACCTTTTGAGCTACTCCATGCAGATTCATACCACACAGATGTGTCACCTGTATGAAATGAAAAGGGCAGTAGAGAAAAGCCACCATCTCCAGGCCAGAGGTCAGGCTGGGAAAGGGTATTGTAGTGGACAGAACATGTGGGCTGCTCCGATACACAGACCTCACTCATGGTGGAAAAGACGGGCAAAACAGGGTTTGGAAAATATTAATGATCAAAGGAAAAAATCCACAATTGCTTGAGCTGGGGTGCCCACCAGTGCCCTCATGCAAGAGCTGACTGAATTGACCAGGCAGTGGGAGCTGGGGAATGAACACGAGGCAATGATTGATTTGGGCCCATCAGCACAGCTCCCTGCAATGATGCAGTAGAGCTACTCAGCTCCCCAAACCTGTGGTGTATCACCTTTGAGCAGACAGCAGTGTTCAGAAGAACAACACAGAGCCTTCCGATGTCTTGCAAGAGCTCTACAGTTTGAAGCTACAAGTTCAGCCAATCACCTTGTCTCAAGTCAGTTCTCTGTCACAAATCAGTCCACCTCATCTCTGCAGAGACCAGCTGGAGAGCTACTGACCTGCCCAGAGAATTAATCATTAATTACACTGGGGAAGCACACAGGCACAGCCCTGGCATCCAACAACAGCAGGATGGTAATTTCTCATCCTGATATCAGAGTTATAATGTTAAGGGCATAGATCTTCCCACACTAGGGATGCCACATTTCCTGCAGAATGGTGACTAGGGATAGAAGATGACACTCAGACATTGGTAGGTAAGTCAATCATTGCACATACTCTAATTAAAACCAGAGCTCTCTGCCAATAGAAAAAGACATATCCAGGATGAGTCTGAACAGACCTCATTAGTCCACTACCTACCAACAAGAAGAGGAACAAACATTTTAAGGTCATAGCAGATCTCTACTAAAGGCACTTTATGGTTTAACCCCAGTCAGCAACTAAGCACCACACAGCCACTCACTCACTTCACTTGTGCACCTGCTTGCTGGCAGAGCATGGGAAACTGAAAAATACTTCACTTAGGATAAGCACTACTTAGCAACAACTAAAACATCAGTGTGTTATCAATGTTATTCTCACACTAAATGTAAAACACAGCACTGTACCAGCTACTAAGAAGAAAATTAACTATCCCAGCTGAAACCAGGACAGACATAAAGACACTTCCCATCAAAAACATTTCTACAGAGATGAAAACTTGTCAAAGGCTCAGTAGTGTCTTCTCCTGGTGTGAGAAGCTGATACTAAGAATCTACTAAGAAAGCATAGTAAAGAAATAATTTTAGGAATTAAACAGTGGTTTCACATAGCTAGACACTCCAAAGGCCACAGCAAATACAGAGAGTTAATCGGATATAAAATCGTTAACAACACACAAGAAGCATGGGATGAATAATTCTCCATCATCCTAATGACTCAATGCTTTTTTCCTGCTGCACCTAGATTTTTTCCTTACAAGGCAACGACCACTTAACCTCAACAGCGACAGATTGACACTGAAATACCAGACGAATGGCAGCCAGCCGGGGTACTAACTAGGCTGGTGTTTGCATACACGATAGTACTGGATTTTGATTTGAGCACTGCCATTAAGACTCTAAACTCTGCTGCAGCCCACTAGGCAGAGGTGTAAGTGGTATCAACTTGATATCAGACCCTAACATCAACAAGGCAATGGCATCCATGATCAAAAGAGATCAGACCATCAAAGAAGGGAACTGTAACTCATAACCCAGTCTTCTGAGGTTCATCCAAAATGTGACCTGAGGCTTGGCTGTGACCTTGTCTTCACTTCAGTCAGAAAAACTTCTTGTAAATGGAGCACAAACTAAAGTAAGCGAGAAAGGTAAATGAAAAAAAAATAAAGGAAAGAAACTATGGAGTCAGAAATAGTCACCTAAGGACTCAAAAATAACAAGAAAAGGTATAAAACCCTCAGCAAAAATTAGAGGGTCAGAAGATGGACACCTGGTAAGATGAAGGACTGGCCCACTCTGAGAAACAACGGTGGGCACCACCTCCCCACCTCACTGACAACTGCCTGGCTAGCAGAGACTCATCACATACCCGTGCTGGGCTGGCAAGCACATCAACGCTTAGCCTAGCAGCCTGTTACTCCCAGCTGATCACTCTGTGGCTTAGCCAGAACAGAAGATAATTGTCACACAGTCATAAACTATGTATACTGCTGCTTTCCAGTGTCTACACATGGTTGAAGATGCCCATTAAAAATGACCCGAAGAGCTGAGGTTTCCATTCACAAAGTATTCCTGCTCCCATGGGTCTTTTCCACCTCTGTGCCAGAACTTACCACCTCCTACAGTTGTGCTTTGTCACATATTAAGATCCATATTAAGAACAGCTGCTAGAAAATCTGGGGGAGAAGAGTAGTCAGTCAGGGTCATGTCCCATAGGTCTACCAGTGCACAGAGTAGGGAGGCAAACGAACAACAGGAACCACTGGTTAGATGTCAGAAGGGTGGTCACTTCATCCACCAGTCTATCAGATGCGAGCACAGGAGTCTATCTCAAGATGTTATGAATCACCTGTCTGTGATCCTGCTCCCACAAGTACCAGTGGAAGCAGTAGCGTGTTACACTGAAATCACAGTTCAGCTTGTGAGCAGAAATTTATAGCAACAGTAGACTTTTCTATAATGCTTTTGACAATTTCTCCTCAACCCAAAGCTACCTTCTGCTGAAGGCATGCTGAGTTCTAAAGCCAGGCAGTCAAATAATAATCCAGACGGTGTGATCATGAAATACTCAAGGCTACAGTTTCTAAGCTTCAAATTCACTTGCCATCTGCTTTGCTGCTTCTTTCACCAGAAGTGCCCAGTATTTTAAAGCTGGCAAAGAAATTGTATTTCTACATTAGCTGCAGGCTGTAATGGTCTCTGCCCCCTAAAAAATTAAGGAGGGAGAGGACAGCATGCAAGGTACAGAAATAAGATTTTGAGAACCGCTTCAGGGACTTTTGGGACCTACTCATCCAAATGCAACTCATTTTGATAGATAACTGGTTTGCAAGAAGTAATTATGGAGGTCAAAAGAATGAAGCATCCAGTTCCCATTAACTTTTCCAGGACCTGAACCTGTTCTGCCTGTCATTGAATATCTACCCCAGATATCTAAGAGTTGGAGGGGGCTTTGTTTGGTTTTTCTTCTTTAAATAAGAGTCAAAGCTTCTCTACTCCCCAGAAAACTTCTAATATTTTTTCCCAAAGTCTCCAAACAATGAATATGCACTTAAACTTGTTTATACGAGTAGTTCCAAGATTTAGGTTTGCATGTCAAGGTTGGGAAGCTGAAGGATTCATAAACGGCATCTCTTCCCTCCTCCATAAGCTGCTCTCATAAGAAGATAATGAACATTGAACTTGACAAAACCTGTTATATAAGTTGTCTGAAAGTAAATACCCGAATATTACTTTAACCCATGCAACCCTCAAGGGGTTCTGACGTTCTAAACATTCATTGTCACTTTTAATTCGCATCCTCAAAGTTCAAACACTTTACAGCTCCAATCCCCCTATCATTCTTCAAGTCCTATCTCCGGAATCACTTGAGCACATGGAAAATGCATCTCACTGCCACCAGAGCTGGCCTTCCAGTCCCACAGAGGTGTGGCCTAACAGCAGGATCTGCAAGCACTTGCACAAGGCAGATATTGTTAATGCATAGTAGCCTTGGGAAACCACACCAAACAAACAAGAGAATGTTGAACAAAAAGTTAAAAGATATTTTTTTTTCCTTAACACAGAAGAGTCATTGGCATTTTATTTTACCTTCACATACAGAGGAAGGATTATAAAAACTAAGTCACTCTATAATTTTTTTGTTCAACATGTGTTTTTGTCCTCCAGCTGAACTGGTAATCTGAAAGGAAAAGGAAATAATGTATTTCTCACCTCTCCTTGCAACCTTGGTTTCACAATTTCCTCCAGTTTCACTTAAAAGCCTGAAAAATAAATTGACCCAACCCCAGCCTACGCTACCTCCCGCCACTCTTCCAAAGATGGATCTGTGTCCAGCTTTTATTGCACTGAAAGGTAGCAAAGTAATTTTTGAAGAAGAGAGAGGGATAGGGAAAAGAAAGAGATAAAAACTGAAAGATATTTCTCTTCTTAAAAGTAGTATAAAAAAAACAAACATGGGCAAATATAACTGCTTTAATTAGTCTTTTCCATCATAAATGCTACTTTTATTTCAAGATTTTGCAGAAGCTGCCTATGGTACAGCATGTTTGTGCTGGATTTTGCTGTGGAACAGTAACATGAAAAAGATTAGTAGCTACTGGCAACAGGGCAGGTGGCTGGGCTGTTCTGGCAACTTGTGCAGACCTGTCCAGAGCTGGTCTGGCCTGCATGGGATGAACAGGACTACAGGGGATGACTCTGAAGCAATAGTAGGAAGCAACAGTAGTGGCCACTATTTTTTGCAAGTGCCAAGTTAAAATCTACTCCTTGTCTCCTTTTTCTCTCAAAAAGGATAAAGATGAAACTAATTTCAGACTTTGCTAAACCAGTCATTTCTGAAAAATCACAGAATGGTTCAGGTTGGAAGGGACCTTTACAGATGATCCAGTCTAACCCTGGTGCCACGGGCAGGGACATCTTTCACTAGGATCAGGTTGCTCAAGGCCACATCCAACCTGGCCTTGAACACTGCCAGGGAGGGGGCGGCCACAGCTGCTCTGGGCAACCTGTGCCAGGGCCTCACCGTCCTCATCATAAAAAATTTCTTCCTTATGTCCAATCTAAATCTACCCTCCTTCAATTTAAAACCATTGCCCTCTGTCTTGCGACTACAAGCCTTGGTAAAAGTCTCCACCAGTCTTTCTTAAACAGTCCCCTTTAAATATTTAAATAAATATTTAAGGGGCCTCAATAAGATCTCTCTGGAGCCTTCTCTTCAGGCTGAAGCACTCCAACTCTCTCACCCTCTTGCCACAGGAGAGGTGCTCCAGCTCTCTGATCATTTTCCTGTCCCTCCTCTGGACCCACTTGAGCAGGTCCATGTCCTTCTTATGTTGGGGGCCCCTGTTTTGCCAATTATTAGGCCTAGCTTAAAGGACACAGCCAGCATAAAGATGAACCAATAACCAAATTCTATTTGATACAAAAGGGTCAGTACATGAGTGAGCGCTGGGGGTGCAAACAAGTTGGATTATACATAATTGACATCAATCCCACTGACCCCAACAATGACACCGCACAACCAATAATAGGTGGAATAAATGGTGACATGCAGTTTCCCATAGAAGGGACGGGAGACAACCAAGTCAACAAACCAAACACATCAGACCAAGGAAGCCACATACTGAATCTCCACACAGCCCACGCTTACAAAGGCCAGACCTGACTGGAGCCCAGTCCCAGGAGGTCCTTCCCCAACAGGAAACTCTGCACAGGGCATCCACCTCACAGACAGACACTGCCCCTCCTGCAAGTGGTCCCAGCTTTCATCCCTCAGTGGGACACCTGACCTTTGCTTACTTAATGAAGACACCTGGGGCTCATTTACCCAATGGCTCTCCCTGCAAGGCTGGCCCCACCCTGGAGGGAAGATTAAAGGCAAACTCACCCCCCCTTTGGGAAGGGCTGTGGGAATCACCCATATGTCAACCTTAATCTGGGGCTTGGGGTTGAAACCCCAGCGTTTCAGCCCCAGAGCTGGATGCAGAACTGCAGGTGTGGTCTCATGAGAGTGGAGTAGAGGGGGAGAGTCACCTCCCTTGACCTGCTGGTCACACTTGTTCTGATGCAGCCAGTAGAAAATATTTTAATATAGCCATGAAGATCTGGAGTTTTACTTACCTGGAGACAACCCATGCAAACCCTGGCCGAGGGAATGAGAGCTGACATTCCCTAGCCACAATGATATCAAAACCACATCTGCTTTTCTCTCCACCATGATATTTCATTAAAACAGTTACAACAGAGATCATTTCAAGGTAAACTAAGTTATATTTTTGCACTATCTGCTCATGCTGCTCTGGGTCTGATGGGCCTGGAGTTAACTTTCCCCACAGCAGCCCACATAGTGCTGTTCTTCGTAGTTGCAGCTAGACCAGTGTAGATAAACCCACCGATGCTTTGGCTGTCACTGAGCTGTGTTTGCATAGCATCAAGGCTCTCTCTCCAACACCCCCCTAGAGGCAGTAGGCTGGGGATCGGCAAGAGATGGGGAGGGGACACAGCCAGGAGAGCTGATCTAAACTGAACAAAAGGTACTCCATACCATAGGATGTCACGCTTGGCAATAAAAGCTAAGAAAAAGGAGGAGGAGGAGGAAGGCAGAGTGGGTCATTTGTTAGTAAGAAGTTGAACTTTCAAAGCAACCGTTACATGTAACTGAGGTCCTATTTCCCACAGTGGGTCTGGATATCACCTGGTGGTAGGAAGTAGAGAATAAAAATATAATTTTTCTTTTCCACTTCGCTTCTGCATGCAGCCTTTTCTTTTTTTATTAAATTGCCTTTATCTCAAGCTATGAGGTTTTTTTATCTTATATCTTCCCCCTGTCCTGCCAATAAGAGAGAGAGAGAGAACAGCTGGGGGGCACTTGGTAGCCAGACAAGGTGCTACATATGCACAGAGTTGTGATGAACAAATCAAGGTTTCATGCAAGTTTTACTTGCTTGAATTTGCTGGCTTCATATTCTTTTGACATGATTTTTCACTTTTTTAAAGTGCAATTAAGCATAGAAACCTGCCTTAAGAGCTGAATGTTTTAACATTCTTCTGTTTTGCTATCTGTGGTATTCTAGTACAGAAGTTAAAAGATTTAAGCAAGAACATCTTGTATTTCCTATTTTATTTAGGCCAGAGTTTATTCACACAGTAAGTGCTAAGGGTTGCAGAGAGCTACAGATTTTTAAAAGCCCCTTCTTCACACCTATACACTTGAAATGTTTCAAATCACGCAAACATTCTGGTTACATTGTTTCTTACAGCAAATAAATGAGAAACTGTAGACCATGACCCAGCAAAGCCACACACATTTACAGACCTTCAACAAAACCAAGACACCACAAATTCAGTTCTGCAACACAATGCATTTTGAAGTGCAGTGCCTAGTTTTATGCTTTCACACCTACCTCTATTAATCACAGATGAGGAAAAATCTTCCTAGCCACAGCCCAAACAATGGAATTGCTAAGACTTCTGAAACCAAAGAGATCATAAAATGAAAGATACTTCCAATCTCACAGAAAACATTCACTTCGCTACCTCAAAGAATAATTACTTTTCTTGTGATTTGGTGCACACTATAAACTTGTGAGTGAACATAATCTTTAATTGATGGATAAGAATATATACTGTTAGGAGTGAAGTATCTCAGAGTTGCTCAGGTTTGTGTTTTCCCTGATAGAAAATCAATCAATCAATCAATCAATCAATCAATCAATCAATCAATCAGAACATAACCACCTTCTCTTGCTTTTTATTCTTTGCTGTAGAGATGAGACAAGAATAAAGCAACAACTTCCTAACCTTCCATGCATCTGCCATGCTGCAAATGATGTCAGGTACAAACAGCCCAGCCCAAAATTCTCTCAACTGCACAAAGACCGCTGTGATAGAAAGCACAGAAAGCCAAACTCAATCAAGAAACCCTAGGGAACAATGTGGTCCAGAGGTTTACAAATAACCCTGGGATGGGGACCACAAAGCTTTTCTATAAGACTATTGAACTGAGGAAAACAGGGACTATTCTGCCTTCAGTTTGCTCACCATTCCCACCAGCATCAATTGCAGCTGTGCATATGCATAAAGAACTGACATCACCACATGCCAGACTTCCTTAGTTGGTACGGAAATACTAAAAGGGGACCATGCTGGCACACTAAGTGTCTTAAATCTGAGACTGTTAGCAAGGTATTGCATAAGGTTCATTAAGCAAAGACGCCACTCTGTTGTAACCAAAGGATATGGATATGACCATATGCAGAATCTGCTTGCAGCCCTGGTGATACCAACCTCCTTACTACCATTCACATCTTAGTTGTTCCACAGTAGCACACCATTTTCCAAAATACTTAATGTCCATAAAAAATGTGGTCCTTAGCAGGTTGAAGGCACCTCTGATCTACTCTATTTCTTTCCTGATCAAAGGGGATGCAGAGCACACACACAGTCAGCTCATTCACATTATCCTACAAAACCTGATAAGCCTCATTAGGTTCATTGCTGACCCCAAGTAAAGCTTCTGCTGTAATGACTGCAGTTAACACCCTGCAATAGATTTGAAACTGAGCACACAGAACTTCGTATTCAATTTTAGAAAGCACTGTTCTCAAAAGAGAATAGTTGTTGTTGGGGGGCAGGGTGGAAGAATGTGACCATTTCACTTGCTGTAGGGAATAACAGGCCATAATACGCCAGACCCCCAATGCTTTCACTGTTTTAACCACTTCTAGGACAGAAGTTCAGCCTTGGATCCACTTCAGTCCAAACTCTTTACACTGTCAAAGCTGGACTTAAGTCCCAATTCGTTTTTCAGGCTTCTCTGCATTGAACTGATATCCCAACTGTAAGCACTGCCAACATAGCTGTACCCCTGCCAAAGCTTTACCACCAGCCTGTACTGACCTACTATGGCCACCACTTAAGTCCAGGCCAAAGCATAGACTTGCTCATTGTTTGTCTGCATGCAAAAAACTTCTAAATTTCTATTTTGCTGATAGGGGAAGCACAGACAATCTTTTGCTGGTATATAGTTTCTAAATATAAGCTTGTTGAAACACATGAGACAACTTTATCAAGAAATAAGACAAGATGATTTAAAACTAGGAGTTCACTGTCCTGCTGAATATGTGTGTGTTGGTAAAGCCTGCCCTGTGTTAGCGAATGTATGCTTGAAAAAAGGCAATTATTCCATATGTAGTATAGCAGCAACATGATGAGAAAGTAGCTCTCGAGAGCCATCTGTCAAGATCCCACCTCCCACCGAAGAGGACAAGTAGTGACTTGTTTGGTTTGGTGAATCAGCAAGCAGGAACACTAACCACTGAGGCAAGGTACCAAAGCACAGGCAGCTGTCAGTGGTTTGGTGTATTTTATATCATGTATGCTCATCCAGCAGAGTTTTCTAGTGTCCTTCCCTCTGTCCTCCAATAACCTTAATCCCACAACACAGTTACTAATATAGAAGAACCACTTAGTCCTCAGTGCACAAAACAGCAAGCACATTTGTGTATATTGTGGGCAACAAAATGCCTACCTATGATGCTTACCTGGAGTGAGGCAGCTCAGTGTTTCTTCTGAGACTGTCACTGGTTTTAGTGCCTGCAGAGCTGTACCCACTAATGCTTGCCCATCCCACTAGTTTTCTGGGAAGACTCGGTTGCAGTTTTAGATAAAAGATGTCAAAGAATTAATTCAGGGATTGATTCAGGATTTCAGGGTTCCCCAGCAGTTCCAGTCTGGGGGATAATCTTCACTGCAAAAGAATTTCACGGCAAAATTCATTGAGAGCTTTTCAATTCATCAGAATGGGCACCGCTTTGCATGCCTGTGATACAAACTCACAACTCTGTTTCCGTGGATTTTTTTTTCTGATTTCCTATGCCATTACTGGCTAATGTTTCATTTGCAAGTCAGGGACATCATATTATCCTGAGAAAGGCAGCAGGTTACAGTTGGCACCAAGTGGGAACAGGAATGATTTAGTTGTGAAATGCTCTTGTCAGATATTTGAGCTACGTTAAGATGCTTTCCATTACAATAATTTCTCTCTCATACATTTAGCAACATGACTTTCTAACACAACACCAGAATAATAAAAGTAATTTTTATGAAAGGCTCCCTCCCACAAATGCCATGCAAGTTTGGCTCCTCTTTATACATAGATCTATTACTGCCTGTTTCAGAACTTAAAGGCTTCCTTACACTGATACTGATGTCAGTAGTGTCTGGAGAAGGAATAATTCAGGGAGTAGGAGGACAGAAAGCCTACTAAGGAGATCTAGAAACATCTTCCTCTGCAATGTATTTGTTTGCATTGTATCCCTGCAGCCCAACACATTTCAAAAACAAGATAAATGTTCTCTAGAGTTATCCTCATATAGGTATAAATGACAGGAGTAGAAAAAGGTGATTCAAAAGTATCTTTAGAGCTCCCCCATCACCATCTTCATTTTCAGTACCGAAGGCCAAATTCAGAAACATCGCTAAAACTAGTAACTTCGCATGACTTATTTCTTAGCATCCAATTCAAACAACTTGCAATTTGCAAGCTTAATGCTTCCATAATATTAATCAGTCAGGAGCTTTGCTGAAGAGTACGTGAGTGCAAGGTTTCCCTGCCTGCCTCCCCAACTCAGTCATCCAGCCCTGCTTGCTCCAGCACACCAGTGGATTTGTTGTTCCTCATTCCCATCCCTCCAGGAAGGATCAAGGTGCCTCCTTTCTTCCCATGCTCCCTTATTTTGTCTGTTTTTCACTGTGTCAGAAGCCCTGTTGGGTGCTGCCCTCTTCTGAGCCTCTTTCGCTCCCTCACTCTGCACACCCTCATCCTCACCTTTTCTTTCTGCTTGGGAAAGAAATCACTGGGTTAACAAAAGCAGGGCTCTACAAGGAAGTTTTACTCAGCCACTTTGCCCCATCTCTCTCCCTCCTTGTTCCCTCAGTGAAGGTTACCAGCCTCTGAGCTGCGCCAGTTCAGCTGCTTTCGATAGGAGGGAGGGAAAATTCACTGGCTATTATTTCAGACCATTCCACAGATTATTTTTTGTTGTTGTTTTTTTAACAACAGAACCACACAGGGAGTTCTACCTCCCTGATAAACCACTCCTTCATTGTCACAGTCCAAGACTAGCACCTTTTCACAGCTCATCTTTATTGTCTAGAAGAGACAAGCAGCTCTTCCTAACACAAAACAGCAGCAGGCAGGCTGGTGCAGTGGTGGCAAGGAGACTCAACAGGAAAGCAAAATACAAGGCAAAGTGGCCGTGGTACTGTCAAACAAGGCAATGGGAGAAGGCAACATTACTCCTGCAACTTTTGCACAGAGGTCTCATCACTTTTTGGTTTTTACATCATTTTTACTGGCATCAAGACAGGTGACTTTTCAGCAAGGGGTTGCAGCGCAGGGGAACAAGCGCAGAGGAGGGCAACAAAACTGGTGAAGGGCCTGGAGAATAAATCCTGTGAGGAGCAACTGAAGGAGCTGGGACTATTTACTTTGAGGAGGAGAAGGCTGAGGGCAGACCTCAGCACTCTCTACACCTCCCTGAAAGGACACTGGAGAGAGCCTGGTGCTGGTCTCTTCTCACAGGTCATTAGCGACAGAACAAGAGGGAATGGCTTTCAGCTGCAACAGGGAGGTTTACACTGGACATGTGGAGAAAAGGTTTCCCAGAAAGACTGCTCAGACAGGGGAATAGGCTGCCCAGGGAAGGACTGCAGTCACCATCCCTGGAGGTGGTGAAGGGTCGTTTGGATGAGACGGTGGGGGCTATGGTGCAGGGGAGAACTTTGCACCATACTGGGGCTGAGGGTTGGACTTGATGATCCCAAGGGGTTTTTTCAACCTGAACCATTCTGGGATCCTGTGAAATTTAGAGAGGCTACAGTGATTGTCAACAGGCGTGCAGTTAGGTCTCGCTTTCCTTAACTGAGAGAAGAATAGAAACATCTAGAGTATCTGGTTTAGCTGAGAGTTAGAACATGTCAAAAAACAGACAAGAAACACCTTCTTGAAATCAAGGACTAAGCGTCTTGAAAATGTTTCCTCCCCTCTAATTAGACACCGCCCTTTCCAGCTGTGGGACCCGACCCCTTGTGGCAACACCTTCTATCTTGTCTGCCTGAGGCAAATTACCATCTGACACAGAGGGATGCTGTGCCCAGTTACATAAGGCCTGGCCTAGTCCTTATCTATGAGGGCAGCAACAAGTTCTCAGGTGAACATCCCTTTTGTCTGACAGTGGAAATGAGGAATCGAGCTGGCTTCTTGGGGAAAATCCTCTAAGAGCTCAAAGGACCAAAACGCGGTGACTTTTCCACTGACGGGAGGTGCAGGGGGTGCTGGGCCAGAGTCGCAGGCCCATTCGCTGCCGCACAACTTGGGGCTCCCAGCATCTGAATGGCTGTAGCATGAGCTACACTGTCCTCCTTTCCTTTTAA
>NW_020799096.1:7133631-7143125 GCF_003259725.1 Athene cunicularia
GGCTTTCAGCTGCAACAGGGAGGTTTACACTGGACATGTGGAGAAAAGGTTTCCCGGAAAGACTGCTCAGACAGGGGAATAGGCTGCCCAGGGAAGGACTGCAGTCACCATCCCTGGAGGTGGTGAAGGGTCGTTTGGATGAGACGGTGGGGGCTATGGTGCAGGGGAGAACTTTGCACCATACTGGGGCTGAGGGTTGGACTTGATGATCCCAAGGGGTTTTTTCAACCTGAACGATTCTGTGATTCTGCAAATACAGAGTTTCTCCCAAAAAGCCAGGTCCTTAGATCTGGGAGCATCAATGCCAAGGACTGCAGGGCCCTTCTGGTCCCCTCTGCAGCTGTGCTCAAGTATCTGGATCCTCAATGGTTCTGAGGTCTGAGAACAGGCCGAGACCAAAACTTGCTGCCGTGTGAGTGGTTGTGTCCAGAGCCCCTGAGCACACCGCAGTGGGGCCACCGCTGCTGGGCCTGTCCAAGCTGTGGAGGGGACAGACGGCTGTTTCCAAAGGGACAGGTGGCTCCGTTTGACATTTCTGACGTGCTCAGCAAGGTGAAGGGAGACTTATATCACGTCTCACATAGAATGTTCTGTTTGAGTCAAAGAATGACCCCAGCAACTCAGTTCACCAGAGGATGCTCATGGTTGAAAATGAACCCTTCGCTCTAAGAATTATCATTATCTGTTATTCCAGGAGATGACATCAAGTATATTGAAAATGCAAGAGTCTCCAGCTGGTAGCTCAAGATGGGTGATCTTTGCAGGCTGAGCTGTTGCCGTGCAAGTAAAACAGCAGTAGAGAATGTTTTAATAGAGAGTTTGTTCTGCTACACCTGGAGTTATTGGGCTGATAAGTAACACAGCAACAATATCAACATTTTTAAGTGTTGCATACATTGAGTGTACATATAAAGCTGCATATTTACAGAGCTGCATGGGGTTTTACTGCAGTATTCTATGAAATATAGTAAATATTTCTGTGTAGACTTTTCTGAAATAAAAATACACAAAGAAATCATTGCAGAGTGATGCCACAGAAACAGATAAGCCACTGAGAAGACGTGCTGCAGGATCTGACAGAGAAGAGGAAAAATATTACAATAAAAAAATCAAATGTCACAAAGTTTCATTAGAATGGAAAATAATGCAAGATTTCAGTCTAAATTTCCATTATATTTATTTCCTAAGGAGTGTTTGAACACAACAATTATGCAACAGGGTGCCATTCTCTGGTCCACCTGCAATTAAGCCAGTTGTTTTCACATGGAACAACTCTTGGAAATTAAAACATTCCAGAAAAGCAGAGGGTCTAACAAGCAACTAGGAACTTGCTTTAATAAACACTGAATCTAAGCATTAACTCCTTTAACAATAGAGCAAAGGAATACCCTGCTGTTATTCATTACTAGACTGTAGTGATATGGTAATTTTCCCTTTTTGATTTTTTGTTAAAGTCTTACTAAGAACTTATTTACTCCAGGAAATAACAGATATAATTGTACTCCTAAAATTATGTCAAACATTTCTCAGTAATGGGTAAGCATACTCAAGAAGGGTAAGCTTTATCCATGCTAGCTTATTTTGCTTCTAAGACAATTCACTACAGAAAATTCAGCCACTGCTTTATAATTATTAATCCTTCCAAAGGTAAAGCCTCTTCTGTTTGTTTTTATAACACATGATTATTTTTACAAATTAACCTACTGTTAACAATTTTGAATGACTGGCCCCTGCTGATGCAGGACACACATGCAGTACAGCATGAACAGTTGACTACATCTGCTGGACAAATTCAGGCATCCCTGCTCAGATCCACGTGTGCCTGCTGGGTCAGCTAAATCTTGAATTTTCAACACAGGAACATCCCCTTTGTTCCAGTCAAGGATGCCCACGGCGGGATCGCCTCACCGCGAAGGTCCCGTGAGCCCCCTGGGAACGCCACCAGTTTACAGATGATCTTTAAACGACCACAGAGGGAGGCTGGATTCAATACGAGCTGCTATTTCAGAGGTGGTGTGGGATTCACCCCATGCACTCACTCCTTGGTCCTTCAGCTAACCTCAGACTGAATTCACCTCTCAGGCTCAGAGAGTCTTTCCTGCCATTGCAGCTGTCATTACGAAACAATGTCTATGTGTTTTCTACAGACAAATCTACATCAGGAGCCTCCAACTCAACAACCGGGAGGAAAATAAATCCAGAGGGAAAAACGAGCTCTCCCTTGAAAACCACCCTTCAGGTAACTGCTTGACACAATTCCCTCTTTCCAGTACAAGCACCAGGTCCCTGCCCACCTCTGTTTCCGACGCCCCCCCAGACGGCCCCGCTGTCAGTGCTGCCCCGAGCTGACCCAGGGCACTTCCACACGCAGCACTAGGCCATTCTGACTCCGGTCGCAGATGCAAATCCTGCTGAGGCACCACAGGGATGCAAAGCACCTCAACCCACCTTCGGGAATCCCTCACCAGCCTTGACAACATTTCTGCTTGCTCTGTGCAACCACCACACGCTTCTCAAGCATCTGCTTGGGAAGGTTTTAGAGGAAAAAGACTGGAATGGAACCTTTGGCAACGAGGGTGAATTAGATTAGGATGACAGTTATTTTTTTTTCCCCTCTTGCTTTTACAAGTGTTCAAAGTCTACCTCTGAAAAGGTTTCTGAGAGAGCATGCTGTTTTCTTCTAGGAAATGACGCACATAACGTTCTGTCTCTCTCTTTTGACCGCAGAGCCACCAAGACGTCCAGGTCCACAGGAAAGGAGACCGCCAGCCTCCACGCGGGAAAGACAAGAAGCGAGGGCTGCAATTTACAAGAACAAGAGAATGGGCAACCAGAAAACCCAAAGAAGATTATCTTACCAAGTCCCAAAAATCATGTCTACCCTAGAAATTATTTTTACAGACTCTGTTTTAATAACGCAGAATTCCTAATATCAATAAATATGTTGGCTTCACTTAGCAGTTTCAGAGAACTTTTCAGGTAAACAACAAGAGCGATGCATTCTAGAAAGTAGCTGGTTTGGTGCCAAAGCCAGATTTCTAGACGCTTTAGCTGTCTGCCAGACCTCTGGGGGCTCAGTCTGTGTTTCCTCCTGAGATTCGGACATTTGAGCAGGGCAGCACAACTGTGTTACGAACCAAACGAGCTTCACAACCAAACTCCCCGAATGAGCTGAAAAGAGGTTTGACACCCATTTTGAACTAAAGGAGCAAAGATGGGGGAAAGACCAAGATCAAAGCGAGAGGAAGGCTGAGAAGAAGGCTACTTTAATGTTGCCTTCTGAAGAAACCAACCTCACACCCAGCTGTTACCTAGATGTGATGTCTAGCTTTGTCGCAGGCGTTTTCCCTTTTCGCCTTTAGCGGACCTTTGGTCGTTCTTAGAACATCATCAGTTTGGGAGGAGAGCCCTTCAGACTCCTTTCTGTAGCCCTGGGATCCAGCACTTATCCGGGTGGCACTTGTCACTGGGAACGTCCAAGCGGTTTTCTTCCTTGGAGCTTTTGCTTCATTGTGACTGTTTAGAACATGGGCATGGATCAGATCCCTTCCAGGGGGCCTTCGAGCTGAAATGATTCTATCCTTCTCCCAGAAATACAGCTCTCCTACAGCTCTCTACCCTACTTTACAGAGAGTAACTTGCAGAAACCTCAGCTGGTCAGGATGTCCTTTTTTTTCTATTGAGAAATCTAATGGGGACTGTTTACTTTGAGGAGGAGAAGGCTGAGGGCAGACCTCAGCACTCTCTACACCTCCCTGAAAGGACACTGGAGAGAGCCTGGTGCTGGTCTCTTCTCACAGGTCATTAGCGACAGAACAAGAGGGAATGGCTTTCAGCTGCAACAGGGAGGTTTACACTGGACATGTGGAGAAAAGGTTTCCCAGAAAGACTGCTCAGACAGGGGAATAGGCTGCCCAGGGAAGGACTGCAGTCACCATCCCTGGAGGTGGTGAAGGGTCGTTTGGATGAGACGGTGGGGGCTATGGTGCAGGGGAGAACTTTGCACCATACTGGGGCTGAGGGTTGGACTTGATGATCCCAAGGGGTTTTTTCAACCTGAACCATTCTGGGATCCTGTGAAATTTAGAGAGGCTACAGTGATTGTCAACAGGCGTGCAGTTAGGTCTCGCTTTCCTTAACTGAGAGAAGAATAGAAACATCTAGAGTATCTGGTTTAGCTGAGAGTTAGAACATGTCAAAAAACAGACAAGAAACACCTTCTTGAAATCAAGGACTAAGCGTCTTGAAAATGTTTCCTCCCCTCTAATTAGACACCGCCCTTTCCAGCTGTGGGACCCGACCCCTTGTGGCAACACCTTCTATCTTGTCTGCCTGAGGCAAATTACCATCTGACACAGAGGGATGCTGTGCCCAGTTACATAAGGCCTGGCCTAGTCCTTATCTATGAGGGCAGCAACAAGTTCTCAGGTGAACATCCCTTTTGTCTGACAGTGGAAATGAGGAATCGAGCTGGCTTCTTGGGGAAAATCCTCTAAGAGCTCAAAGGACCAAAACGCGGTGACTTTTCCACTGACGGGAGGTGCAGGGGGTGCTGGGCCAGAGTCGCAGGCCCATTCGCTGCCGCACAACTTGGGGCTCCCAGCATCTGAATGGCTGTAGCATGAGCTACACTGTCCTCCTTTCCTTTTAAATGGCATCTCAGAAAACCAGCACCTGAAAAGACGCTTTATACAAGTCCAGTGCCTTTCCAAACCGGGATCATGAAGAACTAGCACCTCCTGAGGCAACTGCACTCACCGCCCTACCCCGAAAAGCCACCCCAACAAGCCAAAGCCCAAAGGAAATCATTTTCTAGCATCTTAACGTGCCGACACGCCCAGCACAGGATCGGGCTGTGCGAGAGGCCCAGCTCAAGAGAAAGACACCCTCCTTGGTGTCTGCAGAGTTGTTTCTCTCACAGATTCTCACTCCTCTCTCTGGCTGCTGCTGCCCAGCACTTTTCCCCCCTTCTCAAATATGTTATCCCAGAAGCGCTCCCACCGGCGCTGATGGGCGCAGCCCCGGCCGGCAGCGGGTCCATCGTGGAGCTGCCTGGCATTGCCTCTGCCGGACACGGGGGAAGCTTCTGGCCCCTTCTCACAGAAGCCGCCCCTGATGCCCCTCCGCTACCAAAACCGTGTCACGCAAACACCATACACAGTTAATTCTTCCTCACCGCACCTTCTTCTGTGCCTCCTTCAGGCACAGCTGTCCAGCTACAAAGAGCCCCTGTGTGGAAAGCTCTCGGCAGGGTTAACACATCCTGCCTGTGGCTGCTGCTGCCCACCGACAGTTCATCCTTCATGGCCGTCACCTGCTTTCCCAAATTCTCCTTCTATGCTATGAACCACTAGTCCCTGTCTTGAATTCTGCCTTTGATCTCCCTCCCTTCTCTTGGGCTCCATCTCTAGCATATTACTCTTTCACCTCTCTTTGGAGGTTGTGGAGCCTTTCCCTTTCTGCCCTTGCTTTGACTTCTTACTCCGAAGTTCCCAGGTTTTGCCCTAACACTGCTCTCAAGCGTTCATCTCCCAGTCACTGACGGCAGGCAGTGGGGTAAATGGGACCCCACGTCCTGAGGAGAACAGGATGCCTCACCGTGTTCCGACGCTAACACTCCATTTCCCCCCCGCCCTCGCTACTTTTTGTGCAGGGGCAGCCTAGGACCTGAACGGGACCACAGGTGTTCATTAGGGACACAGGTGTACGCTCTTCTTTCTGCTTTAGCCCTGCCAGTGGACGTCGCAGAAGCAAGAAGCAGCTCTGCACCCCAACAAGGGGAAGCAGCTAACAGCTAACCGTGTACTAACAGGGAACAGCAACTTTCTCAAGCCAAAGAGGGAGGGAGAGGAAGAGAAACACTGGGTAAAAGGATTTGCCTTTAAAAAAAGAGTCATAGAATACTCTTTGCCTCTGTGGTATCAAAGATTTCTTTCCAAGACACTGTGAGTTCCTACAGCACCAAGTTGGGCACTATTTAAGCCCCACCAAATGGGTTTGTTCCCTTTGACGTTAAAGAAACACCACAACGGGAGACTCTCTGACAGGCTCCGGTTTTCCCGACTTTACTGGGGAGCAAGGCAGAAAAAGGAAGGGGTTCAAGCTGGACAGGTTACAGAGCGCCATGCTGTTGACGGCACGTGCTGGAGGTGCCCTTGGCAACCGCTGGAGCGTAACATTCTAAAGCCCCTAGCAACTGCCTTCGCTGGTTCAACAAGCCTGCAGAAGGTACCATCTCCTCCCTTCAAGCCCCTTTCACTCCTGGCTGGACTTTCTGTTTCAAGAAAGAAGCAGAGACCAGCTTCCAAAGGTCCACTTTTTGAGAGGAAATACTGCTTGCAGGATAAGATCGCCCGCCCTTAGTAGTACAGAGGAGAAGCAGCCTCAGAGGTGAAAATGGGCGCACTTGGGAATGACCCCTACTTCCGTTTTCATCCCCCCTACGCGCAGGTAAACGCCGTAGATTTTACAGGGCTTTGTAACCTCGATTCGCTTGACAGACCCTGCTGAAAGGGAGCCTTACTGTCTCAAGTCTGAAGCTGGTATGACCCCTCTCTCTGGGTCATGGCAGCACCTGTCCATCAAACTGCTGATTTTTGCAAGTGCTAAGAGCTAACATAATCTAAACTACAGACAATTTCTCCCGTGAGCTGGGTTCAGATACTCAAGGAAGACGTAAAAGTTAAAAATCGTGAATCAAGATCACCCAGCGCTTCCTTAACGAATTGACATGATGCTGATTCTGAGAAAAAATGGCATGTTTATAGCTTCTGCTCACAGCAACTGCCTGGAACCCCGTAAAGTCACTTACTTAAAAGAAACACCTTCAAAACGGGTCTGTCCTCCAGAGAAATACTATTCTATTCCACCGAGTAAAAACACAAGGGTGGGTGTAGGGCTCTCGGTTCTTGCATCCGCTTCAGCATCAGGGATTGAGGCGTTCACGCCTGGGAGATGGGCTTTGGCCCCAGACCCCAGCCTGTCTCAGGGCATGGCCCGCTTGTGCTGGCTACAGTCCAAAAGTGGTGGGGTTTGGGGATGCTGCTCCTAGACCCAGCTGTTAATGCCTGCACCCGAGTGAAACTTACCAACAAATACACACGGATCTTCAAGTGGGACTTTGCTTTCCTTCAAAAAACGACACAGAAACTCATTCAGAATTAACCCTCAACCTGGCATTTTCAGCTCGCAGCTGGGATGAAGCTCAGTACACCACGCACTAAACCATTTAGGACGTTTTTATTGTGCCATTTACAACACCGGAAAACTCTCTTCTCTTGCAGCAGAAGTACCACAACATCTCCTGCTTCTGGGAAAAACAACCCCGAGGCTGCCTGAGGATCAGCTGTGCTTTCCATCACAGCAAACCTCGATATATCAACGGACTTTTTTTGCCACCTACTAACAGTGAGTAAAAAGATCTTACCAACCCTTTGTTCACTCCACTAAGGACGTACGCAAAAATGTCTTTCCAGTGCTTCCGTAACCTAGAGTAAGGTCAAGAAATGCACCCTAGCAAATCAGTCAGGTAAGATCTGCTATCACAGCAAGGACAAGGCAAGGCACAACCTCTCTGTGTAAAGAGGCCTTCAGTGTCAGAAGGATTTCAGAACTGTACCTGCTGCTCTCAACCCTCATTTGATGTTCTAGTTCCCTCCTAACAAAACAAACACCATGTTCTTTGCTGCAGATGCCCCACCGCAACAGGCTGCCCACCAAGGGATTCTGCATCCAGGCCCTCATCAGCAACCCCACAGGAATCAACACAAGACTCGACTGCCAATTCACCCGCCGCTCATCATAAACCTCGAGGATGATGAGGACGACGAAGATGACGAGGAAGAGGAGGAGAACTGTAAACAAGTTTTTTCTTTCTTTTACAAGGAAGTAGAATGGGGGGGTGTGTGTGTGTGACACGTCACAGCTCATTTATTTGAATAACCGTTACAATGGTAGAAAAGAGTTGTTGACAGGGTTTTGAAAGAGTTTCCAGCTAATCCCCAAGTTATTGGAACTGGTAGTCACCAGGTGGGAGCGAGGCAACATTCCCCAACTCCTGGGCAATGCCTGGCTGTATAGTTCGACAGCGGGATAATTCCTCGTTTTCCCATTAAATAGTGCTGAAGTCACAGGTTTGTTCACCAAAGACAGTGCTCTGACTTCCACTTAAATAATCCCTTCAACTGCTTTCCTCAACTCTGTAGGCAGTCTCCTGCTATTGCAGAAAGTTATCCTTAAATCCAGCAAAAAGAATCCATACAACACTCTCCACAGAAGCTGAATGTATGTGTCTGTTTTTATACGTACAGAGAGAGATTTAGTTTTTCATTTTTTAAAATGTAGTTCAACTGCTGGATGTGTCTCACTCAGAGATGCCAGATTCACAGGCAAGGAACGAATCGCACGTTCCCGGAGAGCGGGAGCGCGACCTACGCTCACGTGCGTGCTCCGCAAACCGCTGTGCTCCTTCCTTCTCGGGCAGCCCCAAGCTGCTCTTCACTTTCCCCCGCCCTTCAGGCTGGCTGGCAGGGCTGCCTGTTCAGGCTTCCTAACTATCGCTTTCAGTCCCAGGAAGCCACAGGAACCTCAACAACACAAGAAGCAGGGCTTTGCTCATCTTAGCAGCCTTACCTGAGACAGCCAAGGAGCACTCCCTTCGCCACCTCCGCTGGCAGACACTGCAGGAGAGGAACTCTGCGCAGAGGATTGCTGACAAGCACTCCCTGCTGACATGTTTCATCACAACATTTCCTTTGGGGGGGAAAAGAAGGATCACGAGTACCGAAGATGGCATGGCATCAGTTTACATCAACAAACATTTGCTTCTTAAGAGGTGTCGTGACTGCAAGTCCACTGCGCCTGCAGAGACCTCATAGCAAGGAATCCATTTTCTGGCCAGAAGCAAGAGCTTGCAGTCAGAAAAAAAGAAGGGCTCTGACCAAAGTGAAATTCCTTATGGTGGCTGGTTATTAAGAATTGACAAAGGTCTTTGTAGAGCTGTCTAGTAACCCTTGAAAAATATTTCCTACAGATGTTCCTGACTGGGTGCCCAAGACTGCTGAAGATATGGAAGAGGAAAGGGCAATAAAGGAAATATGCTCTAAGTCCGGTAAATACAAACTCGGTCAACTCTTGCCTAAACAGCAGTTCTGACAAGAGAGTGAACTTGTTTGTTTGTTTGTTTGTTTTTTTCCCTCGTGGGCTGTGTCTAGGAGAGTATTACAGGATTCAGCCCCCTCGTGAACCCCCCTCAACAACAACTCTGTCTTCACCTCGGGACAAACAGCTGTCCCCCGTGGAAGCTACCCTCCCAGACTTGCAGAAAGGCAAGTACTTTTCATCTTCTTGCACAATGCTTACCACTTTTTAAATTACTGTTACAGGGAGAAACTATCACAGAGTTTGCCCCTTCTCCCCACTTTTTAGATTTCGTGTCGATAAAAAGACGGGAATTTCCATGTGTCCTCGTCCCCCTCTCCCCCCCACCCCCACCC
>NW_020799096.1:7143175-7155975 GCF_003259725.1 Athene cunicularia
CCTTTTTTTTCTATTGAGAAATCTAATGGGGACTGTTTACTTTGAGGAGGAGAAGGCTGAGGGCAGACCTCAGCACTCTCTACACCTCCCTGAAAGGACACTGGAGAGAGCCTGGTGCTGGTCTCTTCTCACAGGTCATTAGCGACAGAACAAGAGGGAATGGCTTTCAGCTGCAACAGGGAGGTTTACACTGGACATGTGGAGAAAAGGTTTCCCAGAAAGACTGCTCAGACAGGGGAATAGGCTGCCCAGGGAAGGACTGCAGTCACCATCCCTGGAGGTGGTGAAGGGTCGTTTGGATGAGACGGTGGGGGCTATGGTGCAGGGGAGAACTTTGCACCATACTGGGGCTGAGGGTTGGACTTGATGATCCCAAGGGGTTTTTTCAACCTGAACCATTCTGGGATCCTGTGAAATTTAGAGAGGCTACAGTGATTGTCAACAGGCGTGCAGTTAGGTCTCGCTTTCCTTAACTGAGAGAAGAATAGAAACATCTAGAGTATCTGGTTTAGCTGAGAGTTAGAACATGTCAAAAAACAGACAAGAAACACCTTCTTGAAATCAAGGACTAAGCGTCTTGAAAATGTTTCCTCCCCTCTAATTAGACACCGCCCTTTCCAGCTGTGGGACCCGACCCCTTGTGGCAACACCTTCTATCTTGTCTGCCTGAGGCAAATTACCATCTGACACAGAGGGATGCTGTGCCCAGTTACATAAGGCCTGGCCTAGTCCTTATCTATGAGGGCAGCAACAAGTTCTCAGGTGAACATCCCTTTTGTCTGACAGTGGAAATGAGGAATCGAGCTGGCTTCTTGGGGAAAATCCTCTAAGAGCTCAAAGGACCAAAACGCGGTGACTTTTCCACTGACGGGAGGTGCAGGGGGTGCTGGGCCAGAGTCGCAGGCCCATTCGCTGCCGCACAACTTGGGGCTCCCAGCATCTGAATGGCTGTAGCATGAGCTACACTGTCCTCCTTTCCTTTTAAATGGCATCTCAGAAAACCAGCACCTGAAAAGACGCTTTATACAAGTCCAGTGCCTTTCCAAACCGGGATCATGAAGAACTAGCACCTCCTGAGGCAACTGCACCCACCGCCCTACCCCGAAAAGCCACCCCAACAAGCCAAAGCCCAAAGGAAATCATTTTCTAGCATCTTAACGTGCCAACACGCCCAGCACAGGATCGGGCTGCGCGAGAGGCTCAGCTCAAGGGTAAGACAGAGAAAAGCAGCAGAAGAAGGACATGGCCATGGGGCACGATACTTGGCTCGTCCTGGGTTCTTGTGGTATCACAACCTCATTTCACTATCTCCTTCCTCTTCACTAGAGCTTCCTGGAAAGAAATATCAAATCCTGTTCTCTTGAGTCATCAATTGCTCAGTCCAGGAAGTCATAGGTACTAACAAATACCTCACCACTGGACAACAGTTACATGGGTCAATGAGATATTAGCAGTTCCTGTGAGATTTTAGCTACTCTTGACTGAAATCAGAGGTACAGACAGGGATCAGTGCTTTGTGTCATCAAATCCTTATCTAGCATTTCTTCATCAGTCTCAACAGCACTATGATCCACAAAAATATTGAAGACACATGCATGTTTTCCAGATCATGGGTGCATCCCCTATTATATTTCTTAATGCTCTTCTTTCTGGTTGTCTCTGTCATTAGGGCCCTAAGAGGAGTCAAAGAAAATTGAGGATATTGTACATTTCATGCAGTGGGTCCCTAAAGATTGTGTATCTGTTTTTTCACATACTCACTGCATGACAAATCCCCCACACTGGTTCAAACTAACACTACTTGAAACTAAGTCCTGAGATAACAATCCAAACAGAGGCAGAGGGCTACCGAAGGAGAGCTGAACTTGCCTTGGCATTACATACGCATGTACATCATCTGCTCGTGATCTGAAAGGCCCAAGGTAAAGAAATGATTTGTTGCTTTCACCTTATACTTCTTAGAATATACTAATGTTTTTCCAGATGGTACTTCTCAAGATCATCAGACATCTTCTGTAGATGCATCATAGCAGATCGCAAACATATTAACAATGCTATCACCTGTACTGGATTAAAAGTTTGCAAAGATTCCAGCCTGACATCCAGCATTCCTGAACAAACTTACATGGCTATATTTAAACCATTAACTCCCAGCATCTTAGCAGCACTGATATTTTAATGAAGCTATTTATTAATTAGCGTAGTAAAACTGAACAACACCCAAATGAGGAAAAAATTGGTTGTTGTAAAATAAAAACTGAGTAAAACTTCCCTGAGAACTTAGAGATTGCTTAAAATAGAAGGATTTTGACCATTTCCTCCTAATGAAGACATTTGCTAATAAAAGCTCCCTTTCAAAGCAAGATGTTATGTAAAGATAAGTATTTATTTTTTTAAAACAACCGAATCTCTAAATTATTTATCTGTCTCTGCAGTCACTAGGGGTCAGTGCATTTCACAGGAATGGGCTCGAACAATGCCTCAGAGCAAACCTTCAGTAGCCAATACTTTATTCCAGCTCTCCAGAGTCAAAGCCTCACTGCAGTCTTGTGCAATGGCTTTAAATTAAGAGAAAAAGCTGCAGGAGTCTTGTTATGCTTTCTCACGGCCAACTCGGGAGAGGAACAACTTCTACTCAAAAATCGCTAAATAATTATTTTTTGTCTCTTGAAACATAGTGATGACATCACCCTACTTCTCCCCTCATCCTACACCGTTTCCAAAAGGCATGTGAGTTCCCTCCCAAGCTGGAGAGCCCCCACTGCAGCTTCTCCTCAAGGAAACAAACAGTCTTTGAAAACAGGTGTTCCCAGGCTGGGAGTCTCCTTTCACCTTTCCAGTCTGGAAATATTTTAGATCATTTTAACTTCCTTCACTTTTCCCATTCTGTTTTTCTCACAGGTGAAAATGATAGAAACATGCTACTGTTGTATGTAGTACTTGAGGCACCTGAGAGTACTGCTGCAGAGTATGCTGCAGAGTAACAATTTCAATCTCTATCTACATTATCACTTTAGACCCAGCCTTTCAGAGGGACCTTCGCTCAGAAGCAACATTATACCTCAGACCATTACATAACAAGATTTGCACAGCACAGTTAGGAACCAAGTATTTGGCCAGTAGGTTCTTCCTGCAGGCACAACTAACTAGGGGTGCAGATCACACATCAAACATCTAAACACCTAACCACATTATGTTTCAAAAAATTGTTACTTCCTGTTTTTTTGCCTCAAGAAATTATGAGCATTGAAAGAAACCCTAAAGCAAAAGCAGACAATTCATAGATACTGCTGCACACGTGGATGCTGCATCGAGAACAATTCTCACAGCAGCAAGATCACTGCAGTTTTGCTGCTACAAGATCACAGCCCTGAGCTTCAGAGTTGAGCTCTTCTCTTACTGTGCTTGTCAGGCAGCTCACCTCAAAATACATGGCATAGCCAGGAGGACCCCATGCAAAAGAAAGGTTAGAGAACATAGAATGACACAGCAGAGTCCACTTCATACAGTGTGGCACATGTAGAAAGATCTCGTGCCCACTGAAAAGCCCTGCGTAAGCTTCGAGTTTATACTAGAATCTGCATTTCCGCAGCATCCCACTGGAGTGACACAGATACAGTATACCAGTCACCAAAACCTAACTCAAGCTGCTGCTGATGATGATTCACGAACAAAAGTTCTGCTCAACAGTACACACTGCTTTCTAGGATTGTTGCAACAAATTGTGTTTCTCCAGACTGTAGAGCACATTCACTGTCATTATCCATATACATTATGCAACAGTCCCCAGAAACATTAAAAACCTGCTGGTCATCCATCAAAGGAAGGAACCAGGAGTTTAACAAAAAGCATACTTGCAGTTATGGGGTCTACCTGGCAAATTTACAGGCACACAAAGACCACCATTCCCTCCACTTGCCCCCAACAGTTGTAACTGAACTTTTTTTTTCCTCACCCGGTTTTCTGTCTCTCAGTTATCTTAAAATGGCACACTATTTTCATAGCCATGTTGAAATGACCAGAATTCTTTTATTTCTCAAGATGTGTATGATTCTAGCTGTGTAACTCTTTCACCTCTAAGTGCTGGTCATTTGCTCAGGTGATACAGCAAATCATGTAACACTAAGCATTAAAGAAGGACTTTTTGAGCTCATGCTTGTCCCTGGTTTCACACTAGGTGAAAATATTCCTGAAGTCTGGCAGATGAGAGCATAATTAAAAGCAACCTTGAAGAAAGTAGTATTATCTCCTAAATATCTGAAATAATTAAATATCTAAGAACACCGCCTAGAAACTTCTCTTCAAAGAGTGGACTGAGCCATCCCAGAAAGGGATTACCATATCTAGTTATCATCGATTAAACAAGAGCTTCACAGACGGAAAACTTCTCTGGCAATAAATTCCTACTACATCAATTTTCAATCATCTCAGAAGACAGTATCACAGTACATCTGAAATCTTCACAGCAGTCTTCCCTCTGAACACCTCCCTTTCATTACATTGCTGCAGACAGAGCAAGCAAAAGAAGATCTTTCAGACTAAAATGAAATTTATTAACAGAAAAAGACCAAATATACATTATTTAAGACAAACCAGGTGGGTGAAAGTACAATGAAGTCATAAATGTGACTGCTAGATATACAGTAAGAACTGTGAGCTCCCACAGACTGTGGGCTTATTTGCACAATTGACATTTTCTTTTTTTCCTCACAGCATAAAGAAAACTTAAAAAAGGAGTAAATTACATTTATACCACCTGGAAACCCTTTGTGTTTTAGTAGACTTGATGTACCTGAGAATAGACCCTGTATTCAGTCGCTCAAAACCTGTCAGTGTTTCCCCACACCCTGGAACATCCATCCCAGACAGTATATTCCTGAAGGCAGCCCCTGAACTGTCTTACTTACAAGCAGTTGCACTAACACCACGCTCATCTTTTCCACTGTTCGTTTCTGTTCCTCTCTCTCTTGCTTTCTATTCTCTCACTGGTTTTACCTGTAGCTGACAGAATACATCATAGATGTGTTAGAACAATTTTAACATCATTGGAAGCACTTTCATATTTGTATGTGAGATTGACTGGCAGACAAATGTATGGGACAGAAGCATCGAGGCAAAAATGACTATGCATTACCACATGTACAAACACTGATATGTGAGAAGTCCTAAATGATACTCACATAAACTACATAATTTTTCTGGAACGCTCCTCATCTTTTTCAAAATTTTCAGCCCATTACTTGTCATTCCCCTATGCTTCATCTTCTCTTTTTTTCAGGTGGTTTTTTTTTGTTGTTTTTTTTTAAAAAAAACAACTTGTTTATGAGAAAGTCAGCATTACTTCCTTGCTTACCTTGCACGTGCCAATTCTCTGACTGGGCAACTGTTCAAACAGAAAAGAACAATTATTTATGGCTTACTTTATCAACTACAAAGAAGCCCCACGAACAACACAACAGGCTGGGTACAGATGTCAAAAATCACAAAGCTCTCTAAAAGAATATGAGATCTGGCAATAACTGTACTCTTAAAGCTCCTTTCCAATTACTCTACATTACATTTCTGCTTCAGAATATGGTGGTAGGCTTTAGTTAATTTAAGTATTTTTTTCCTCTAAATTTGAAGATATAAATACAGTGGAAAAGTCAAAACAGTGTTTATGTCACGCTATATCTTTCAAAGCTCTAATCATCCCCTTCATCATTCTGTAATAGAGTTCATGTATCCCCTGTGAGTTGCCCCTTCATAATTACCCAGGAAGAACAGCACAAATATACAAGTGTCAGATGGGAAGACCAGAATGGAAGCAAGCATAAAGAGAACATCAGGAGTGTCTTTATCTTTCAATTTCTCCCTCCCCATTTCAGTGTAAGGACTATGGGAACACACAGACTATGGGAAAATAGTGACTGTGAACAAACAGCAGCGGAACAAAACAGCATTGTCCTTGGTCAGCTCCAGTAGACAGGTCTCCGCAATAGCACAGCTCCAGCCAGACAATGGTTATCCATGTTTGGATGCACTGCCTAGCCACACAGCCATCAACGGGGCAATTATTAAAAGGGCCAGTATCTTTAACTTGTGTTTTATGTTAGAGCAGAATTATTTCTTTTATTTTGTTTCCCTTCAAACAATGGGCCCTATCAAGAACGGGTTAAAAAACAAGCACACCTACACAACCACCCTAGAGCCTTGCCAGCTGAAGGGGTGAGCCTCTGCCTCCTCAAGCACAGGAGACCAGCTAGATAAAGCTGGCCAGCTGAGAGCTCCCTGCCGTGGGCCCAAGTTGACAATTCAAATTGACTATTTTTTGACAGGTGTCAAGTTTCTACATGAAACTGAGCATCATGCTGTTGTGTAAAAAGGCGAGAAAAAACTTCAGCAAGGTCTTACTACAAAGCCAAGGGATAAGAACACTTCTCCCAGCTCTCACACAGCACTGAGGTGTTCCAGCAATTATCAGTATCCATTCCTCTCTTTAGAGTTTCCCTGCAAGCAATAGAACTAGATGCAGTCTCTGCACGACATGAAGCAATTAATGGCAAAGACTCCTCAGCATGACAAGAGAGAGCGCATTGGGCGTATTAGGATCAGGCTTTAATGCCCAAAACTAGTCTTACAGCCACGTTGTAGCCATAATGGAACCAGAACAAACACCAGTGCTACACAACAGCAGCTGTCCAAGGAGTTGAGTCCCCACCCAAAATAAAACTAAAGAACAATGCAAAGATTAAATAGGTTAATTCTCTTCCACTATCAAGAGAAAAGTGTTTCTGCTCTCTGTTTAAAGCTATTCATAAAAAAGATACAACACATTCATCTGTAGAAACTACCATTCAGGTCAGAGAAAAACCCTTTTTAAACATTAACAAGTTACCCCTCTTCAGCACTTCCTATAAAACAAATATTACCTATAAAATGAAGGCAGTATTAAAAAAAAAAAAAAAAAAAAAAAAAAAAAAAAAAAAAAAAAAATGGGCAATACCTTCCCAACAACTATTTCTGACCCAAGAGACTTCTAAACCAACACCTACCACAAAAGGTTTTTTCCTTCTTCAGGTGTTAGCTAGCAGAGATCACTGCTCTTTCAATTGAACATAGTTTCTCTAGAACAAGTGCACTTTCCACTCAACTTTCTTCCCCAAAAAGAAACACCTTAATGGTAAACTGCAGTGGCAAGTAATTTTCTGTGTGTAAAACCTCTGGAGGAACCAGAGTTCAAATCAAACCTTTACAGAACCAAAATATCTAGGCTGTCTATAGGAGATGAACACTTCAGAGAGACACTCAAAACTTACCACCTTAGCTTTCCCCTTCGAGTGAAACCCCAAGAAATTGAAGAAACCTGTGATCCATATAGCAACTGCTTATCCAAACACCAGCACACAGACCTTCCTAAGCAGACCCTTTGTTTGTGGTTTGCTATCAAGCATCTAAGGTGCTGTCTGCACTTCCACATCAGTGAATATCCCCAACATACTGTCACTGTCTCTGATGGCTGCTGGTGGAATCAAGGGAGGCTCCTCTTCTGAGGTCAGGGAAGACTGTGATATGGGCAAAAACAAGACAAGAGGAAAGACCACTGGTGGATTTGGACATGGTTCCAACAAATACAGAGCACAGTACTTACACAGTTGGAAAAGCAAAAAAGGCTTCAACACCCTCTGCTATCATCTCACTAGTTCCTAGACACTGAAGGCTGCACCCCCACTCCCACACAGCAGAAGAGCAAAGTCCTTTTGATGGGCTCAGGTAAGTCAAGTAGAGAACAGCTAGAAATAATACTGCTAAGTGATGAGAACTGGTTGCAAGCTCAGACACCATTTTGATTCATTAATCTCCACAGCTAAAGGCAAACCTAAAGCCAAATCAACATGATTGTAGACTAAGCACTCCTACTGGGGCTATTTTTCAGCCTGCTGAGAGAAAATGATCAGACACTTCATTGCAAGCAGCCAGATTAGTGCTGCTTCAGCAAGCCTACAGTTAGTTCCCATTAACTAACCTGTTTTAGAAGCTGGTAACACCATCATTAACCTTAGCTTCAATTTGAAGTGAAGCCTGTCCGCCTCCTGATGATACTGTACCTGCCCTACAAGCCCGTGCACGTTTATCTCCAGTCTTTTGGTGGCGTTGTCCCGGTGATGAGCTGATTTTCCACTAAGGGGCACAAACATTCAAGACCTCCCTGGGAAAGCAGCAGAGCAGATGTACTGTTTGGCTGGCTCAGCATACAGTGACCACTTGAAATCCTACCAGGTGACTGCAGGGAAGCCAGAAGCCCACTACAAGTGGCCGCAGGAGCTAAGAGCCATCAGCAGCGAGCCAGCCAGAGAGAGACAGAGCAACACCACAGTGCCAGTCATACCCCCCGAGGCAAGCTTAGTGTTTCAGCAGCAACAGGCTGGACCAACTTAAAATATGAATGGCTTATGCATTCACATTTCTGAGCAGCTTGTTAGGTTACAAATACCAACATTCTATAGAATTATGTCCCTTAAGTAAACTGATGAGATTCAAAGATAAAAGGAAGAAAACCAAACCACAAGCAACCAACTAAAAAACCCTTCAACCACTCTTTGTTTAAATCCACCCACCTGAAACCTGTCTACAGCAACCCCACCTTCTACTGTTCACTGTTATCTCCTACCATATACCTGACCACGTAATGCGATGTATCAGTAAATCCTGAGAACACTTACTACAAAATGCAGCTTACCAGTACCGATAGCTGATATTCTTCAGGGCCTACATGCGTATATACAAATTATTGCTGACAAAAATCTCTCTACTGAAATAGGGTACCTTACACAGATAAGATCCTCCACATCTCTAAGAAAAATCCAAAGTTTAATGAAAATAACTTTGACAAGTTTTTCTCTGTTCTGAGGATAATATTTGAATATCACACCAATATTTTCTCTGCAGCAGTTTAACCTTTCAGTAGATTTTGTATATTGATGCAGAAAGGTTCAGGTACAATAGCTGGTACATGACTTCTTATGCATATACAAAAAGTTCCTCAAAACTGCCTTCAAAAATCTGTTTAAAGTTTCACTCTTCTTTAATCATTACATTTTAATATTCTAACATTCTAACAAGAGTCATGAAGCACTTTGCCAAATAAAATACGATAAAAATCCTTCCGGATGAAGTTCTTCTTTTTAAAAGCTTGCAACAAAATTCATCTGAGAAAAAGCTACACGGTAAGAAAACGACAGACTAAAGTATCACACTTTTCCCATTCACATCAGCACATTGCTTATTGTTAGCGTTGTATGACTCCAGCAACACACTCCCTCATAAATATCAGCCCCTCGGAGACACCCCACTTAGTAAAGGAACTCCCTCAAACAAACACAAACCAACAGTGCCAGAAGGTCAGCTGATAGATGGGAAGGGTGTTAAAGCCCAGATCTGAGCATATAAACTTCCCCATACCCCTAAAATACAGAGTTCAGCCTGTGACACAGGCATCATGAAAATATTTAACTGTGGTAATATTAATGTGCATCCCTCTATGGATAAGAGCTGATCCTACAGAGCTAATAGTCGTATTCGCCCCATCAGAAAACCTTCAAGCTATCTCGTCAATATAGCAACTCCAAGTACTTCACTAGAATTCGCATTCACCGACATGGTGCCTGCGTACAGCTCGGACAGGCAAACACGCACACCCAGCTGTACACATTTCACAGGGCACAGAACTGCAGGAGGAGAATAAAAGCAGATAAACTGTAGACAGAGATTAGAAGCTTTCTTAAACTAATCGATATACTGGAAAAGGATGCAAATTCTTGCGTACATTGTAAACCAATCTAAATGCAGACTGCTGTCCGTCATCCCACCTCTCCACTCCACAGCTGTGTCTGTGGCTCTGCTTCTCCCCTGCGCACCCCCAGCAGCGTTAGGAGCCTGCACATACTCCAACAGTCAGGAAACCTATCTAGCTCAGCACCAATTCAGCACAGACTCTGAGCGAAAGGAGAAAAATCCCCTCAGCCTGGGTTAGACCCATTTAATTGCCACAGAACTACTCTATGAAAATACACTTTAAGTAAGAGAGAAGGATCTGGTCTGTACAAGGTACAGGATTTACCTTGGGGATATTGGAAGAAATCATCTCCTCCTCCTCTCTCCTCACAATTCTTCCCTTGGGTCAGTATTTCTGACCACACAGCTACATGATCAGACACTTCAACTGACTTACCGAGCCAAAAATTGCCACAGCAAAGACATTTAAAAGATTAGCCTAAACAACTTACAGGAATTGGGCACTGAGCAGAAAGCTCGTTAGCCCACTTTGAATAGACAGGAAGAGTTTGTAAGAGAGAAAAATAAGGCAAGATTGCCATCTTCTACTGAAAAGGGACAGGCATTTACAAGCAAATATCCCCTGTGGCACACAGGGGCAAACAGCGACGGCAAAGTCTATAGCGAGTACATAAACATCTTTTAGCCAAGAATAAACATTTAGACTGTTGAATTTGACAAGTTTATCAAACACACGCTCTCCTGTAAGTGTTTTCTAAAACACATCACCCTACCATTAACTCTACAGACAAGATTAAAATACAAGATGCACAGACTATAACATATGAAAACAGACAGATGATGTATTTATATTTATAAAGCACATCTCCATAAAATCGGTGATACCCTCTAACAGACTAGAAATACTCGGGTATCACCTCATTTATTTACAGAGATATTCCTTTAGAACATACCAGAAGTTCACAACACTAAGCAAACAAACCCAAAACACTCCCCCACCCTATATGATTCTAAGAACACAGATTTCACTTTTTCAATATGCTATCTGGATAACACATATGCACACCAAAAAAAGAGGCCCAACTAACAATATTTCATTGGTTATTGGGCTTTTCTATAACCCAGACACTACACAGAGCTATTTTAAAGTTAATACAGCAGAGGAAAGCATTACCTTGAAAAAAACTTCCCAAATCCTACACATTCTGAAACGTAATAGGTTTTAGGAACACAACAGTGACATCTTAGACAGAATTTTATGTAAATAGCTGGCAAAAAACAAAAAAACCTTGTTTTCTATGAAAATATATTACTCAGAGTAGCCAACACAATCTGTCCTCTCAGTTCTGTCCTTCAAGAAACACTCTAAAATAAAGATAATACCTGAAACTAGAATTCAAACTCGAGAAAAAGTTCAACAGTGTTTCTGCTGAACTACTGCTCTCATAGCACTTCAGAACTGTCCCTTCTCCAGAAAAAAAAAAAAAAAAAATCATCTCTATTTGAGCTCTAGTCAGTAGTATAAGAACTCAACACCTGACCACCTCACTTCAACCATCGCTAACAGCCTTCGTTTCTCAGGCACCCCCTGCCTTTTCTCCTCAATAGTTTACATGATTGAAGCATAAGATTCAAGATAAGCTTGACTGGTCTTCATTTCCATTTAACATTAGAATTGCACCCGAGGAAAAACTTCAGTGTTTGAAGACCTGTTAATTTTCTCCTAAAAGTTGTAGATGATTTAAAGAAAGGCATCACCTCTCCATGAAAAACCTTCTATCCCATCTGTAGGCAAATACAGCTGGCCTTGCAATACCAAAGCACGTAGCAGAAACAGATTTTTTTTTTTTAATGGGCTAATTAACCATCTAGAATAGAAAAAATAAAGGCCGGTGCTTTCCTCACACCAAATAGATGGTATCAACTTGAGAGAAAAGCACAGGAAGCAACATACAAACAACAGATTTTCCCGATTCTAGGGTCACAGTAGTGCTGTGAGGATCATAAAATGTTAAAAGCCATAATGAACTTCAGCAAATATAAAAAGCATGACCAGAGGTTTAAAAAAAACCCAACAAACCTCTCAAGAAATTTGCTTGAAAACTTTTTTATTTTTTGGCTTTACCACCACAACTTCTTACAGAAGCATTTGATTTTTAGACTTTGAAATGTTAGCACAAGTACTGTCACGCAAATTTTCAACAAATAAATAGTAATTTTTATATTTCCATACTATGAAGGTGTTTTATTAGGTTAGATAAGTATGTCCTGCTAAAAGTACCTTTGTATCTGAACAGCAAACGTTGGCTTTGTTAGCTTGCTGAAACTTCAGGACAGAAGTTGAGTTTGTGTTTCTTCAAAGTATCTTGCAAGAGAAAAAAAAAATTTAAACAAAGGCACTACAGATGCAGAAAAGTACAAAAACGATGTACATGCTAATCTCAGAGAAAGGCTCTGATATGACAAGACATCAAGGCAGTTGGGAAGCAAGCTTTTTTCCAAAGATACATTCAACTTTACGAAAGCATTATGGTTTTACCTTAAACCTTCTGCAGGCTGGGATGTCAGCAGGGCACTGTCATCTAAACGCCACGGTGCAGAGAAGCCCAGGGTCTTTCGGTAGCGTTAGAACCCGGCTTGTGACAGACTCTGTTGGCCCAAGATCCACATGGCAGCGAGCTGTGGCGAGTGCTCAGAACCCCCTGCCGCCATTAGCCGCCTGTGCGGAGGGCTCCCGGTACCAGCTGGAGTCACAGAATCATACAGGTTGGAACAGACCTTGAAGATCACCCAGTCCCACCATTAGTCAGGCGACACTTGTCCGGCTCCTCGGGACCACCCTGATGAGGAGGAGCTGACAGGCGGGTGACGGGCTCTTCTCCTCTCGCCCCTCTCAGAGCGGAGGGCGGTCTGGACCCGGGAACGTCCCCCGGCTGGAGCCAGGACAGGGCTGCCGGCGGGGCCCTTCGGCGGGGCCCGCCCGCGGGCAGCTCGGCCCGGCCCCGCTGCAAAGGCTCCCTCAGCGC
>NW_020799096.1:7156025-7185176 GCF_003259725.1 Athene cunicularia
CCTGTCTAGGCTCAGAGTTGGGTGGCTTTGGCTCGGGGCTGGGTTCAGCTCGGCTCAAGGTTGGGCTTGAGGATTGGCTCTGGGCTCGGCTCGGGTATCGCCTCGGGCTTAGCTCTGGGCTTTGCTCGGCTCGACTCTGGGCTGGGCTCGGGGATCGGCTCAGGGCTCAAGTCTGGGCTCTGTGTTCGGCTCGGCACTCGGCTGGGCTCGGTTCCAGACTCAGATCCTCTCAGCTCAGAGCTGGTCTTGGGGACTAGCTCGAGGCTGGGCTCGGGGCTTGGCTCTCAGCTCGTCTCGGGGTAGGCTTTGGGCTCGGTTCGACTCGGGGCTGGGCTCTGGTCTGGGCTCATGTTCGACTGGCCTCGGCTCACAGCTCAGGTCGGGGCTGGGCTCGGTTTGGGGCTCGGCTCGTTCTTCAGCTCGACTCGGCTCGGGGCTTGGCATTGCTCGGGTTTCGGCTTGGGGATCGGCTGGTCTCGGGTCTCCACTCGGGGCTCTGCTCGGGGCTGGGTTTGGGTCTCGGCTTGGGTCTCGGCTCAGGACTTGGCTCTGGACTCGGCTGGGCTCGGATTGGATCAGCTTGGAGCTCAACTCGGGGCTGGGCGCTGGGCTTGGGGATCGTCTCTGGGCTCATCTCGGCTCAAGGTTGGGCTCGGGGCTCGGCTCGAATCTCAGGACTCGGTTCTGGGTTCAGCTCAGCTCGGGTCGGGTCTGGTCTTGGGGATCAGCGCAGGGCTGGGCTCAGGGCTCGGCTCTGGGCTCGGCTCGGCTTGGCTGGGGACTTGGACCGGGGATCTCCGGGCTGGGCTCCGGGCTTGGTTTGGGTCTCGGCTCAGGGTGTGGCTCGGGACTGGGCTCCAGGCTGGTTCAGTGGCTCAACTCGGTTTTCGGCTAGACTCAGCTCGGCACTTGGCTTGGCTCGCGGCTTGGCTTGGGGCTGTGATCGGGTATCATCTAGTGGCTTGGCTGGTGTTTTGGCTAGTCTCGAGGCTGGGCACTTTTCTAGTCTTGAGGTCGGCTGGCATCGGCTCGGGGCTCGGGTCGGTGCTGTTCTCTGGGCTCTGCTCGGGTCTCGGCCCATGTTCGGCTCAGCTCAGGACTGTCTCTGGTCTAGTCTTGGAGGTTGGCTCGGGGCTCGGCTCTGGTCTCGGCTCGGCTCAGCTCGGGGCTGGGCTCAGGGCTCGTATCTGGTCTTGGCTCAGGGCTTCCCTTGTCTTGACTCTGGGCTGGGCTCCGGAGTGACATATTCAGTTTTAAACATGGACCTAATACCCCTAGCAGAAGATTATGTTATGGTAGTGGGAGCTACTGGCCAAAGTGAAAAGGCATACTTTTGCAAACCTTTGAAATATAAGTTGGGAAAGCAGTTAGGTATACACAAATTTCTGTATATGCCTAACTCTCCAAAAGCGCTTCTGGGGAGGGATTTACTAGAACAATTGGGAGCAACTATTACTTTTAACAATGGAGAGATTACTCCGGAGGTAAATGACCAAGAACTCACAGAACTCATGAGCTTATCTCTAACCAGTGTAACCACAGTAGGAGAAATTAGGGAGGAAATTGACAGTCAAGTGTATCCCGGGGTGTGGGCCACTGACACACCTGGAAGGGCGAAGAATGTTCTGCCTGTAGAGGTAAACTTCAAAGAAGGACAACAACCGGTAAGAATTAAACAATACCCATTAAAAAAAAGGAGGATTGGGAAGGGATTCAGACGGTTAGAGAAAAGTTTTTGCAAATAGGGTTATTAAAAGAGTGCGAATCTAATTTCAATACCCCCATATTACCTGTCCGGAAACCCGACGGGTCATATAGGATAGTTCAGGATATGAGAGCAATAAATAAAATAACTGAAGATCTCCACCCAGTGATGGCAAACCCATATACTTTATTGACAAAATTAACTCCTGAGCTAAACTGGTTCACTGTTTTAGACCTCAAGGATGCTTTCTCTTGCCTCTCTCGCCTCAAAGCCAGTCAGAAAATATTTGCATTTGAATAGGAAAATCCTAGAAGTGGACAGAAGACCCAGTTAACCTGGACGGTGTTGCCACAAGGATTTAAGAACCGCCCCACTATATTCGGAAACAAGCTAGCAAAAGACCTCAAATTGTGGGAAGCCCCAACCCCACCCAAAGAGGGAAGGCTGTTGTAATATGTAGACAACATTCTGATTGCCACCAAGATGGAAGAGACCTGTATGGCTTGGACGGTAAGCCTTTTAAATTTTGGGGGACTTCAGGGCTACCGCATATCCAAGAAAAAGGCCCAAGTGATGCAACGCGAAGTTATTTATCTGGGCTATGAAATCAGTGCTGGAAAGACAACTTTAGGACAAGCCTGAAAGGAGGCGATCTGCCAGACTCTGAGGCCACAGACAGTGAAAGAACTGCAAATGTTCCTGGGAATGACTGGCTGGTGCCGACTATGGATTTATAATTATGGATTGCTTGTTAAACCTTTATAGGCACTAACCGCCACTCAACAGAAAAAATCTCCAATGGAACAAGGAGGCTATACGAGCCTTTGACCTGTTAAAAAAGGCTCTGATGTCAGCTCCGGCCTTGGGACTCCTAGACATAAGTAAACCATTCTTTCTTTTTCTCACATGAGAAACAGGGAATTGCATTAGGAATACTGGCACAAGATCTAGGCACGTATCGTCGAGCAGTCGCCTATTTCTCCAAGCAACTAGATACAACTACTAACGGTTGGCCCGGATGTTTACGAGTGGTTGCCGTCGTGATCTTAAACGTGCAGGAAGCACGAAAATTCACTCTGGGACAGAAAATGACTGTGCTAGTATCTCACACAGTGTCTGCGGTATTAGAAATTAAAGGGGGATACTGGCTCTCTCCCCAAAGATTTTTAAATTACCAGGCAGAATTAGTGGAACAGGATGATGTGGAGATTGTAGTAACTAACATTGTCAACCCAGATTCTTTCTACAGTGGAAACACAGGAGAACCAGTGCAACATGACTGCCTGGAAACCATCGAGGCAACATACTCAAGCCACACAGATCTGAAGGATGCCCCTCTGGAAGATGCTGAGAACTGGTTTACAGATGGGAGCAGCTATGATTTGAGAAGCAAGAGGTATGCTGGGTATGCTGTTACTACCACCCAAGAAATACTGGAATCAGGACCACTGCCTGCGAATACCTCTGCACAAAAGGCAGAGATAATCGCACTGATCCATGCTTTAGGATTAGCCCAAGGCAAGACAGTGAATATTTACACAGATTTGAAGTATGCCTTTGAGGTAGTTCACACACATGGAGCAATCTGGAAGGAAAGAGAAAACACAAGGGAAACATATCAAACATGGGAAGGAAATTCTGGAACTGCTAGAAGCTGTACAACTTCCAAGAAAAGCGGCAATCATGCATATTAAGGCACACCAAAATGTGAACTCGGATTTGGAAAAAGGAAATGAACTGGCGGACAGAGAGGCAAAACAAGCAGCCAAAAGAGAGGTAAAAATGGAGGTAGCTTTAGTTCCTGATGGGCAAGTCATCTCAGAAGGTAAGCCTAATTATACTAAAGAGGATCAAATGTTAATTACAGACCTGGAAGAATCATATAATGAAGAAGGTTGGGCTGTCACTCCCCAAGGGAAGGTAGTAATTCCCTTTTGTTTAGCTAGACACCTGGTACGAGAGGAACACTTGAAAGAGGCACTGGGGAGCAGAGGCCCTATACCGATATTTAGTCAAGAATGTTAGAGCTAGATATTTGTATACCATAGTAGGACAGGTGACTCAGCAGTGTGACCTTTGCCTCCAGACTGATCCTAAGAATACCCCCACTCTAGAAGTAGGCCAAATTGGGAAGGGAAATGGACTGGAACAACAATGGCAAATTGATTTCTCAGAACTTCCAAGAAAAGGGGGGTATCGATTTTTACTGGTATTAACGGATACCTTTTCAGGTTAGCCAGAAGCATTCCCCACTAGGTCTGCCAAAGCCCAGGAAGTAACAAAAATATTAGTACAATAAATAATTCCACGCTTTGGGGTCCCAGCGACTACATCCTCAAATAGAGGACCACACTTTATCTCGAAAGTAGTTCATCAAATGAATCGCAGTCTGGGTATAGACTGGCAACTTCACACTCCTTATAGTCCCCAATCTAGTGGCCAAGTAGAAAAGATGAACCATTTGATTAAGCAGCAAATAGTGAAACTCGGGCAGGAGTCAAACCTGACCTGGCCCCAGGTTCTCCCTCTGGCACTTATGCATATACGAGCAAAACCAAGAGCCAGGGAAGGGTTGAGCCTTTTTGAGATGTTATATGGCAGACCCTACGTGGTTCAGAAGGGAGCGTCTGTTGGAGAACGGCTTGCAGAGAGCAAGGCCATGGGTCTCTGCAGAAGCTGATTACAGCCATCTGAGGTAAACAAAGGAAAAAAAAAGGGTACAGTTATGCTAACAATGGACTGTTATGTTAACAAAGAGAGAAACTCAGGTACATAATGACCTTGGGGGTGATTCAAAAAAACAGCCCTGGGAGAAAAACAGGTTCATAAGAGGGAAGGTGTTTATGCATACCTGAAATACCACAAGGGGCTGGGATATTATAATGTAGCCTTTTACATGTGTCCAATAGATTTGTGAGTAGTATGCATGATTATTGTAGAGTGCTTATATAAGGTGTGATTTCTTTCAATAAAGCTGAAGCTTGCTCTATCATTCACGTTGAATTGACTGCTTGCTTCCTCCGCCCGCTGCAAGTGGTGCCCGAACAGGGTTACCCTAACTCTGCTTTTTCCACCGAACAGAACCCGAGAAGTGACGGGACGGACTAGGAGTAGGAAAGGCAAGGCTGCCACCTCCTCAGCGCCAGCTGCGGGTGTTCGCTCTGAGAAGGGCTACCCCGGAAAGGCCGCAATAGGGGACTTACCCAGGAAAGGCCAAGGAATTCAGGAATTCAGGAATTGAGGAATTAAGGAATTGAGGAATTAAGGAAACTGGTCGTGAGCTGCCTGATCGGATGTTAAAGAAGGTCATTAAGCTACGCGGTCCAGCATTTTAAGGAATTTAAGGAATTTTTGCCTGGGCAGGAATATTTGAACGAGAGGTAGTCCTTAAACTGTTTGCTTTTTAGAAAAGCGGGGAGTAAGTCCGATAAAAGACTTAGCCACGCTGATTGGTCTGGGCAAGGCTAAGGGACACTTTAAAGAGCCAAATTTATTGTTTGAAGAAGCAGAATGGTGTGATAATCCTTTAGACCCTGATGCTGTAAATCCTGAAAATGAATCTGGACTGTCTGGTCTGTGTCCTCCCTTAATTGGGGATGATCCGTAGATAAAAGTGAGGCAAAAAAAAAAAACGTAAAAGTGAGGCGAAAAAACCTTGGCGCAAGGGAATATGGACATGGCAAGGAAAATTCTTACTCCTGTAAGTTATGAGCCGAGTCATCAGCCACGTTGGGAAGAATGGCATTTTTCTTATATTAAAGATTTAGAGAAAAGCATTAATAAGGACGGGCTGCAAAATCTCAGATGACAACAGCTGTACTGGAGGCGATGGCTCAGGGATATCGACTGGCCCCATAAAAATTGGCTAACACTTTTACGAAAAAAAAAAAAACAGCATTCACGCCGGCACAGCACTCTACCTGGAAAACCGAGGTGTGGATCTCTATGCTCAACATTCGGAGCTGGCGGCGGCAGCCCGGGGCCTCCCCGAGCCCCCCTGCCGTGAAGTGGCCGCCTGCGGCTGAGCCCGGCACTGCGCTCCCGGCACCACCACCACCACCCCCCGCCAGAAGCGGCAGGGTTATGCAGCACAGGCTTTATAGGTTCTTAATAGAGTCTTCGTATTGGTAATATTTGTCATTTTATGCTGTGAGTAATAAGTGTCAGGAGCTCCTTTGTGTAGTTGTGTGATTGTGTTTGTGTGTGTGAGACGCGGCCCGCTGCAGCTGCGGAGTTCTCCGGCCAGTGGAGCGGCCAGCGAGGAACTACAGGGTCCTAGTGCCCGTCTGCTGGGTTATTGGTGCTGCCGATTGTTTGGGCTCAGTGTTCTGTTACAGGTAAAATATCTCCTCTAACGGGAGGCAGTAATTCTCTCTTGATTGTTGTTTTGAATTTAGAGTGCACCTCTGAACCATCTGCCTAATGGAAATATTGTTAAAAAAATCATCTGCAACCTTACAGGGGTTGTTTGTTTTACCAGGGTTTGTGGATGCTGATTATGAAGAGAAAAATCAAAATTATGGTCTCTACCCCTGTGTTCAGTAACAAAAGGATCAAAAAATTATTCAGCTTGTTATTTTTACTGCGGCTCCCTTTAATGTTATGCCAAGAAGCAGCAATTACTCAGGATTTGGTTCAGCAGGTACTCCTTAAATATTTTTGGACTTAAACGTGACACAAGGTTAACATCTGGTAAAACGCACTCTCGTTAAAGCAAAAAAATCTGTTGAGCTGACAGGCATTTTAGATACTGGTGCAGATGTGACCATAATATCTGTGAGCAGATTGGCTGTTAGCTCTGGTACTTCAGATGCTTTTCAGGGTTGGTGACATGCTGTAGCAATTTAAAGCAAGGATCTCATTCATGTGAGAGGCCTAGAAAATTGGGTAGCAAATATTCATCCATTTACATTGGAAAACCCCTATTGCATTTTGGGGTCATAACTGTATGACTCAATGGGGAACTCAGAACAAATTTGTCTTAATCACCACTGTAGCACAACCCACCCTGAAACCCACCCTGACACTAACCTTGTAAACCGAATCACCTGTGTGTGTTCACCTGTAATAACTTAAAACTGTTATTAAGACTTTAAAATATTTACAGACACTGTTAGGATCCATAAATTAGATACAGCCGTCGTGGGCCTAACTCAGGATGATCTGCATAGCTTGTTTGAAGTTTTATAAAAAGATCCTTCATTGACATCACCCAAAGTACTTACAGAGAAAGCAAAACAAGATCTTCACCGCATAGCCAACACCATCTCAAACAGACAAGCATCGCAAGTATACTGTATTCCCCCACAGGACAAACCATCGTAGAAAGAACACGCTAAACCTTGAAAGTGCTTTTGCAAAAACAAAAGGGGGGAGAGATCTTGGCTCTAGGTCAACCATTCGCTCTGCTGTAAAACGCATGCATTTTTTCCACCAGAATGCCAGAGCAATACAAAACCAGGTTTCTTTATCAAGGCATCAGGCTAAAGACATCACTGCAACTTGCCCTGAATACCAGAAAGACTCCATCTCTTCAACAGGGAAGTGGTTTCGACTCTTGGGGACTCATCTCCTCAGAATTATAGCAATCTGTTGTCACTCACTTAGCTGCATTTCAAATATTAAAATATGTACATGTGTCTGTTAGTACCTTTTCTGGAGCACTGTTTGCATCCTGTCATACCGTGGGGAGTCAAGCATCTGACCTCCATTCCCCATTCAGGCCACTGTGAAGCATACATCTAGCAAGGTAAAGCGTCTATTACAACAACAACAATAACAACAACAACAACAACAACAACAACAACAAAGGGGCAAGATGCAAGATATCAATCTACACCTCACAAAAGGCTAAATAAGGCATTATATGTCACGAACATTTTAAACATTTCCCCTGTCTCACAGGTGCCACCAATATTGTGTCATTTTTCATCACAGATACCAGATCAACAGAAGTCCAAAGCAAAGCTCAAGTGTTAACAAAAACCTAGAAAGGGGTAACCTGGGGAAGAGGTTATGCTTGTGTCTCCACAGGTCTCATCTCCAGTGGTCACCGGCAAGGTGTGTGCAACCACACCTGAGGCATGAGAGGCAGCCAGCACTCAGGATCCAGCTGTGGGTGCTGTGGGTGCCCCTGTGCTGACAGTTTGTGATCTCTTCAACTGATCGTTCAAGCAGAATGTCTGAGTAATGTTTGCTACTGCAACAGAACAAACTACACTACGGTTGCCAATTCTTTTAAGAGAAAATGCTAACAGCAATTGTAACTTCTTAATGATATCTATAAGCTTACTAGTCACTTATGCAAGATGTACTTTAGATAAAATATAGTTATTAATAAGGATAAGATGCTGTAAGAATGTGTGTATTCAGCTTTCTTTGTTTAGTAATATTAAGAATTAAGAGCTCAAGTGTTTAACCTTATTAGAAACTCCCTTGGTTTACCCCTTCAGTGCTGGCCAGGCTCCAGGTGGAACCCAACAGGAGGATGAAATCAGATGTTTCCACTCAAAGAAAGTTGCCAGTTATTTTGGCCTGTTGATTTAAGGGCTGGACCTGGTTGCAGCAACTTGGATGCCTCAGCTACGGATGGACGCATCACATAGGGTTTCCAGTTTGTGAGGAAGGGCACTCTAAACTCTCGCTGTATCCAGGGTTCCCTAGAAATTGCGGATCTGAATGTTAGTACTTCTATTAATTGTGCTATTCCGTACTTTCCTCACTGTATATTTTGTAGTATTTAGTCATATCCCTTGAATGTGGGTAGTATGGGATGCTTTGTACTTAATAGGGTACCTTTAACAGTTTATTGCGGTGATTAGGAATAGTATTATTGATTGTAGTAATTATTAAAATAGCATATAGTTGTATAATGAGAAATATTAGTAAATTTATGCTTGTGCAGCCTGCACAAAAAGAAAAAGGGGGAACTGTTGGAGAACAGCTTGCAGAGAGCTTCTTGAAAAGCAGCCTTATGGGAGTGGTACTTCCTGTCCCCATAGGGTTAAATGTCAGTCATATAGAAAGCCTATTAAAATACCCAGACTTAACCGGATACTGGAAGAAGTCAAAGAGAAGGGGCAAGAAACTTTACTCACAACCTTTCATGATGGGGAAAGGATAAAAAAGGTCTTAAAGATGGTTGAGCAGGAAGGGAAACATAATTGGTGGGATACGCTCCTCGGATGGTCGCCTACAACTACTGGAATCTTAAACACAGCCCTTCACCCAGTGGTTGCTTTATTAATATCTGTAGCAATCTTGTTGATCATTACTGTAGCTATATATGTATGGATCTGGAGACTTAAAAAATGCTTGCAAGCTATGCATGACGCTTTATATGACAATGCAAGCTTTAAGCAATAAACTAACTATGTAGGATAGTACTAACATATTATGGGGCCAGGGAAATAGATTAAGTAGATAGATAAGTAGTAAACCAATTTACTAAGTAGAAAGAAAAGGGGGGAATGAGACAGGGAATCTAAACAAAAATTGATGGTTTAAGACTGGGGAACTTGCGCAAAAACAAAAGGAGGATATGGGGCTGGTCACAAAGACATACCAGGTGCTGATAACATTGCTAGGCACTATTTCCTAGCTCAAAGAGAAACCTCCTCTGGTCCTTGAAGTTGTGTGTATCAGCAACAGAATACCCAAACACCGGCACAATCTGGCCAGGCAGTCTGGTCAGAAGCCAGGGAACAACTGAGGCTGCGCAGAGCGACGGGGTGAAAAGTTCATCAGCGAGGAAGAAGAGGTACTTCATCTGTACAACCCCTGCCCAGGAATTTGCGACCCCTGCCCGGAACTTGAAGAGCTCATCGCGCAGGCGCAAGGGGAAGAGACCTGATTACCATGAGAAGCGAGGGGAGGCGGGGGTAGACTATGTATATGTATAGGCGTTCTATGAATATGCACTACTTTAACATATAAGCCGGACGGGAGCTGCAAACGATGCGCATGCTTGTGGAGGAGCAATCCCCCATGCGTCCAGCACTGAATAAACATACCCACTTTATAACCCCAAAAGTTATGGAGTGATTTCTCCACAAGTCACCGTCCCCATGTCACAGTGCCTACCCATGTCAATGTGCCACCCCATATCACAGGGCCGTCCCCATGTCACTGTGCCACCCCCATGTCACACTGCCACCCCAATGTCACAATGCCACCGCCATGTAAGAGTCCCTACCAATGTCACAGTGCTGCCCACATGTCACAGTGCCGTCCCCATGTCACAGTATGGCTGCCATGTCACAGTGCCACCCCATGTCACAGTGCTGCACACATGTCACAGTGCCATCACCATGTCACACTGCCGTCCCCATGTCACAGTGCCATGCCCATCTCACAGTGCCTCATTCATGTCACAGTGCCATCCCCATGACAGTTCCACCTCCATGTCACAGTGCAGACCCATGTAACAGTGCCACCCCCACAACACTGTGCAGCCCAGAGGTAACTATGCCACCCCCATGTAACAGAGCCATCCCCATGTCACAGTGCCACCAGCATGTCACAGTGCTACCATGATGTCACAGTGCCGTCCCCATGTCACAATGCCGTCCCTATTTCACAGTGCCACCCCCATGTCACAGTGCCATCCCCATGTCGCAGTGCCGTCCCCATGTCACAGTGCCGTCCCCATGTCACAGTGCCACCCCCATGTCACAGTGCCATCCCCATGTCACAGTGCCACCAGCATGTCACAGTGCCACCGCCATGTCACAGTGCCGCCCATATGTCACAATGCCACCAAAATGTCACAGTGCCACCCCCCATGTCACAGTGCCACCCCCATGTCACTGTCCCACCCACATGTCACAGTGCCACCGCCATGTCACAGTGACTCCCCCAAGTCATAGTACCATCCCCATTTCACAGTGCCACCCCCATGTCACAGTGCCAGCCCCATGTCACAATGCCACCACCATGTCACAGTCGTGTCCCCATGTAACTGTGCCGTCCCCATGTCACAGTGGCCCCACCATGTCACAGTCGTGTCCCCATGTCACTGTGCCAACCTCATGTCACAGTGCCACCCCATGTCCCAATATCATCCCCATATCACAGTGCCATCCCCATGTCACAGTGCCACCCCCATGTCACAGTGTAATAACCATGTCACAGTGGCACCCACATGTCATGGTGCCGCCCACAAGTCACAATGCAACCGCAATGTCACAGTACCACCCCCATGTCACAGTGCCACCCTCATGTCACAGTGCCACTCCCATGTCACAGTGCCTCCCCATGTCACAATGCCACCACCATGTCACAGTACCTTCCCCATGTCACAATGCCACCCTCATGTCATAGTGCTGTCCCCATGTCACAATGCCACCACCATGTCACATTTCAAGTCCCATGTCACAGTGCCACCACCATTTCACAGTGCCACCCCCATGTGACAGTGACACCCTAATATCACAGTGCCATCCCCATGTCATAGTGCTGTCCCCATGTCACAGTGCCATTCCCATATAAGTGCTACCCCCATGTCATATCGTTGTTCCCATGTGACAGTGCCTCCCCTTGTCACAGTGCTACCCCACTGTCACAGTGCCGCCCACATATCATAGTGCCGCCACCATGTCAAAATTCCATCCTCATGTCACAGAGCGTCCCCATGTCACAGTGCAACACACATATCACAGTGCCACCCCATGACACAGTGACCACACCATGTCACAGTGCAACACACATATCACAGTGCCACCCCATGACACAGTGACCACACCATGTCACAGTTCCACCACCATATCACAGTACCACCCCCATGTCACAGTGATGTCACCATGTCACGGTGCCGCCACCATGTCACAATTCCGTCCCCATGTCACAGTGCCGTCCCCATGTCACTGTGCCTCCTCTTGTCACAGTGCTAGCCCCTGTCACAGTGCTGCCCACATGTCATAGTGCCGCCACCATGTCACAATTAAATCCCCATGTCACAGAGCAGCCCCCATGTCACAGTGCGTCCCCATGTCACAGAGCGTGCCCATGTCACAGTGCCACCCCATGTCACAGTGCCCACACCATGTCACAGTGCCTGCCCCATGTCACAGTGCTGTCCCCATGTCACCCCCATGTCACAGTGCCACGCTATTGTCACAGTGCCCCCACCACATCACAGTGCCATCCCCATGTCACAGTGCCTCCCCATGTCACAGTGCTGACCCCATGTCACATTGCCGCCCACATGTCACAGTCATGTCCCCATGTCACAGTGCGTCCCCATGTCACAGATCGTGCCCATGTCACAGTGCCACCCCATGTCACAGTGCCTGCCCCATGTCACAGTGCCGTCCCCATATCACCCCCATGCCACAGTGCCACGCTATTGTCACAGTGCCCCCACCACATCACAGTGCCATCCCCATGTCACAGTGCTGACCCCATGTCACATTGCCGCCCACATGTCACAGTCGTGTCCCCACGTCACCGTGCCATCCCCATATCAGTACTTCCCCCATGTCACTGCATTGTCCCCATGTCACAGTGCCGCCACCATGTCACAATTCCGTCCCCATGTCACAGAGCAGCCCACATGTCACATTTTCTCTCCCATGTCACAGTGCTGCACACATGTCACTATGCAGTCCCCATGTCACTGTGCCACACTCATGTCACAGTGCTGTCCCCATGTCACAGTGCCTCCCCGTGTCACAGTGCCATCCCCATGTCACAGTGCCGTCCAATGTCTCAGTGCCACCCCCATGTGACTGTGCCGTCCCCATGTCACAGTGCGGCTGCCATGTCACAGTGCCCCACCAATGACACAATTCCACTGCCATGTCACAGTGCCATTCCCGTATCAGTGCTTCCCCCATGTCACTGTGTTGTCCCCATGTCACAGTGCCGCCACCATGTCACAATTCCGTCCCCGTGTCACAGAGCAGCCCCCAGGTCACAGTGTCTCTCCCATATCACAGTGCCGCCTCTAAGTCACAATTCAGTCCCCATGTCACAGTGCCGTCCCCATTTCACAGTGCCACCCTCTTGTAACAGTGCCGTCCCCGTGTCACAATGCCACCCCCATGTCACAGTGCTGTCCAATGTCACAGTGAGGTCCACTGGTTACAGTTCATCCCCATGTCACACTGCCACCCTAATGTCACAATGCCAATGATATGTCACAGTCCCTCCCCATGTTACTGTGCCTTCCCCATGTCACAGTGCCACCCCCATGTCACAGTGCAACAACTATGTCACAGTGTCGTCCCCATGTCACAGTGCCACCCACATGTCATTGTGCCACCCCCATGTCACGGTGCCCTCCCCCTGTCACAGTGACACCACAATGTCATAGTGGGGCCCACTTGTCACAGCGCATCCCCATGTCACACTGCCACCCTAATGTCACAGTGCGGTCGCCATCTCACAGAGCCATCCCCATGTCACAGTGCCATCCCCATGTCGCAGTGCCGTCCCCATGTCACAGTGCCAGGCCCATGTCACAGTTCCACCCACATGTCATTGTGCCACCCCCATGTCACTGTGCTGTCCCCATGCCATAGTGCCGTCCCCATGTCACAGTGCCACCCCCATTTGACAGGGCCATCCCCATGTCACTGTGCAGTCTCCATGTCACAGTGCCACCCCCATGTCACAGTGCCAGCCCCATATCACAATGCCACCACCATCTTACAGTGCCGCCCACATGTCACAGTGCTGTCCTCAGGTGAGTGCTACGCCCATGTCACAGTGCCATTCCCATGTCACAGTAGGGCCTCCATGTCACACTGCAACAACAATGTCACAATGCCACCCCCATGACACAGTGCTGCCCCCATGTCACAGTTCTACACCCATGTCACTGTGCCATCGCCATGTCACAGTGCTGCCCCCATGTCACAGTGCCACCCTCATGTCACAGTGCCACCCCCATATCAGAGTCCCATCCCCATATCAGTGCTAAAGCCATGTCACAGTGTTGTCCCCATGTCACAGTGCCACCCCCATGTCACAGTGCCTCCCCATGCCACAGTGCTACCCCCATTTCACAGTGCCACCCCCATTTCACAGTGCCACCCACATGTCACAGTGCCATCCCCATATCATAGTTCCACCCCTATGTCACCGTGCTGTCCCCATGTCACAGTGCCTCCCCTTGTCACAGTGCTACCCCACTGTCACAGTGCCGCCCACATATCATAGCGCTGCCACCATGTCAAAATTCCATCCTCATGTCACAGAGCGTCCCCATGTCACAGTGCAACACACATATCACAGTGCCACCCCCTGTTCACAGTGCCACCCTACTGTCACAGTGCCCCACAATGTCACAGTGCCGCCCACATGTCAGAGTGCCATCCCCATATCACTGCTACTGTCACTGTTTAGCCACCAATCAGAATTAATAATATTTTATTCCAGTGTGAATACAGAAATATTTTAGTAGGGTTACATGTTTACATATATCTTGAATTTTGCACATCTAACCAGAAACCAATGCTACTATGAATTCCTCTGTATAGCCCTGCACCAAGGCTGAAGAATTGGTCAGTAATCGTTTACTAGGTACACCTAGAAACTGCTTAGAGATTTAGATTTAAAATTGAAAATAACTCTGAAGTTGTTAGAGATGTCTAGACACAGAAGTAATTTATTACCTAGAATACATTGGATAACGTCTCAGATGTACCACAACTTGAGATTAATGAGAACTGGGGAGGATGAACTGTAACAGTTTACAGATCTCTGCCAGGGAACAGTGAAACTAGGTAATGGGTAATTCCGGCAGGGGGAGATCGTGACCACCGACTCATGGGCCACCGACCCAAATTACACCCCAGACTCATTTCTACAGATTTCTAAGCTTTAGTGTGCAGAATCGGAAGTAGGAGGGAAGTATGATAATGATTTCCAGGAATTGTTGTGTTTATGCATGAATACTTAATGAATATGTATGGGTGAATAACATATAAACTGTATAATCCTTGTGACTCGTGTGCGTTGTTGGTGAAAGCACTCACCCACGCACCCGGCCGTCAATAAAGAAGTGTCTGCTTATCTGCATCAAATTGGTGTCGATAAGTTTCTATCCCGGCTCTTCGGTGACACTACCTCCATGTCACTGTGTTGTCCCCATGTCACAGTGCCGCCACCATGTCACAATTCCGTCCCCATGTCACAGAGCAGCCCCCATGATACAGTGCCATCCCCATGTCACAGTGCCGTCCCCATGTCACAGTGCTGCCCACATTTCACAGTGCCATTCCCATGTCACAGTGTTGCTGCCATGTCACAGTGCCTTCCCCATGTCACAGTGCCACCACCATGTCACAGTACCACCCCCATATCACAGTGCTGTCCCCATGTCACTGTGCCATCCCCATATCAGTGCTACCCCTGTGTCACTGCGTTGTCCCCATGTCACAGTGCTGCCCCCATGTCACAATTCCGTCCCCATGTCACAGAGCAGCCCCCATGTCACAATGTCGCCCCCATGTCACAGTGCTGCCCCCATGTCACAGTGCCGTCCCCATGTCACAGTGCCATCAAATGTCACAGTGAGGACCACTTGTTACAGTGCATCCCCATGTTACAGTGCCACCCTATTTTCACAATGCCAATGATATGTCACAGTCCATCTCCATGTTACTGTGCCGCCCCATGTCACAGTGCCACCCCATGTCACAGTGTCACCCTAATGTCACAGTGCTACCCCCACGTCAGAGTGTCACCCTAATGTCACAGTGCTACCCCCATGTCACAGTGCTGCCCACATTTCACAGTGCTGTCCCCATGTCACAATGCCACCGCCATGTCACAGTTCTAGTCCCATATCACTGTGAGGCCCCCATGTCACAGTGCCACCCCATGTCACAGTGCCGTCCCTATGTGACAGTGCCAAAAACATGTCACAGTGCAGCCCCCATGTCATAGTGCTGTCCCCATGTCACAGTGCTAGCCCCATATCACAGTGCCGTCCCCATTTCACAGTGCCACCCCCATGTCACAGGGCCCCCCCATGTCACAGTGCCACCCCCATGTCACAGTGCCATCCGCAAGTCACAGTGCCACCAGCATTTCACAGTGCCGTCCCCATGTCACAGTGCAGCCCCTATGTTACAGTTCCACCCACATGTCACAGTGCCAAAATCATGTAACAGTGCAGCCCCCATGTCACAGGGCTGTCCCCATATCACAGTTCCACCCCCATGTCACAGTGACGTCCCTATGTTCCATTGCTCCCCATGTCACAGTGCTGTCCCCAAGTCACAGTGCAGCCCCTATGTCACAGTTCTGTCCTCATGTCACAGTGCCAACCCCATGTCAATCTGTAGCCCCTATGTCAGACTGCTGTCCTCATGTCACATTGCCGCCCCATATCACAGTGCCACCCCCATGTCACAGTAACGCCCCCATGTCACAGTGCCACCCCCATGTCACGGTGCCACAACCATGTCACAGTGCCGCCCCCATGTCACAGAGCCACCCCATGTCGCAGCGCCGTCCCCGTGTCACATGTCACAGTGCCACCCCCCTATGTCACAGTGCCGTCCCCATGTCACAGTGCCACCCCCATGTCACAGTGCCACCCCCATGTCATAGTGCCACCCCCATTTCACAGTTCCATGCCAATTTCACAGTGCCATTGCATGTCACAGTGCCACCCCAAATGTCTCAGTGTGAAGTGCTAAGGTTTGGACTACCAGCCCAAGCCAGAGTTGCCCTATAGATGAATCCTGTACATTGTATAACTGAAAGCCCTTGTGCTAGTAGGTGTTGTCCTAAGGTATAACAACGCACTTCTGCTGATGTAAAAAGTGATAAAGCATGGAAGTACTGCAGCCTGAACAACAGGCCCCAAGCCAAAGCTGCTAAATTACTGTGTAGTCGATAACAAAGTATGTAAACTCGCTAGGGAGAGACGCAGCTTAGACAAAATATAGTTGGTAGTGAGGGGAGAATATTTCCTATTTTCCTTTCTCAGCCTTCTTGAAGGCTGAGAACCCAGGAATTTGGCCTTGTTAGAAACTCCCTTGGTTTGCCCTCCCGAGCCCTGGCCAGGCTTTGGGTGGAATCCAACAGGAGAAGGAAACCAGAAATTTTCTGCTCAAAACAAAGGTGCCAGCTGTTCTGGCCTGTCGATCTCTGGTATATAAGGCCGGGCCCGTTTGCAGCAACTTTGGACGCCTCACCTACAGGTGGAGGCACCGCGTAGGATTTCCCCCTTGCTGGGACAGGCTCTGCAAACCCTCGCTGCGACCGGGGCTGCCCAGCCACTGCGGGGCTGGGTGATGATTACACATGCAAGTGGGGATGTATTTTTCTTAATCTCCATTCCCTCACTCATGTAGTAATGATTTCATGCATTACCCTGTTTTTTCCTGTTTGCTGCTTTAAGTGCACTCTTCTGCTTTTTCTTACTTCACGATTTCTGTATTACAGTGTTACATTGGTCATCACTAGTAAAATACGCCTGCTCTTTTCACTCTGGTGTCTGAGTTGAATTGGTATCCTTAATCAGCAGAACAATGCCCAAGTGGAAACCAGCAAGGAGTGGTGTCTCTCCAGGGTCCACATTGGGACCAATGCAGTTTCATATCGATGGAATGGATAGTGGCGTCGAGGGTGCCCTCAGCCAGGTGGCAGGTGACACCTGATACCACAGGACTATTTTTTTAGCCCACTTACATTTACCCGTCGCTTTGAAGCTCCCCAAGGGTGGTTCTTGCTCTGTGTAGGCACTATTTCTGGTGATACACTGTTTTAAATGGGTAAAGCACAGCAGAACACACTGTTTACAACCTGCTGAGAATCATGCCCCAGGCATGGCAGGAACAAGGGCAAAGCTTGTCTATTTACAATGTGTTTGACTTACAGCACTGTTAAACATTCACCACCACCACCAGACATTTCACTAGACTGAAGGCTGACAGCAGTGTACCGGGACAGACCTTTCTGGATGCTCCTGGGTAGAAATCCTAAAGACTTTCTTTGGGCTTCCATCCTTAAAGAGCTACAAAAAAACTTTTTAAATTAAGTAGGACAAATAAAAAATCAAACAAAAACCAACAGGTAAATCCCTGAGACACTAGTGAGGAACAAAAAGTCTCCCATTAAGTCCACTACCCTTACAAAACAGACAAAAGAGATTCTTGCAAAGAAACCGCAGATGGAAGATAACCCTGATAACTGCAGCACAAGTGACCAACATGGAAACGGCAGCACCGATCCTTCTCCTGCTCTTCCTATGAGCTCCTCACCAGTTACATGAATAGGTAAAACCAAGGATGACTGAACAGATCTGGGCAGAAGTTTGTCCCCCAATTCAAAATGATCAAGCAGTCTATTTGAAAGATGGATTCACATCCACTATCATGGGTGATGAACCTCGCCCTAAGCACACGGTTGTGCTTTGAGACAGGAGCTAAGGACAGTCTGAAGTCACTGCCACAAGCAGACATTCAAACCCAAAGCATACAGAAGACACAAACAAACCTCTACCATTTTTTCAGCCATGTCTCAAGTCCCACAACACTCAACTCAGGATCCATGTCCTCCTGTGTGGCTGCTGTCTTCCCATGGCTCTTCCCCAAGGCAGGAGAAATGACCATCTATTTGGAAGTTACACAAATTCAGAAGTACACTCAGCTCTCCAACAGTCATTACCTGTGGGCCAGAAGTCCTCCCACAGCCCAGAAGCAACCAGTCATCATCTGGCAGTCATTCTGCATGAACCTATCTAAAACAGTCCAATGCTCACCACAAAGGAGTTGGACCACAGCAGACGTGACACTGGCCAACCTGGACAGGTGTATTAGACCAGAAATGGTGGTTACAAGACAGAAAATGCAAAATAAACCACCTGAAGAAAAAAAAAAAAAAAAAACACCAAAATCCAACTAGAAGACACACCATGCACAAACCAGAGGCCCCTATCCAAACCCTAAAAAGAACATAATCTACAATAGGACTTTCCAAAAACCACCCAGAACATAAGCTAAGGCAAGAGACCCCCAAACACCTGAGGAATCCAGGACCAAAAAGCCTAGATTTTGTCCCTAAAAATAACACAATTTAATGCTATCCCACCTACACTCTGGCATCCCATAACCCTAATACCCCATAACCCTAGCTCTCTATAAGCCTACAACCCATAACCTATGTGTTGGTTTAGGCCCTGCCGGGACCAGAGACAACGTTGCCATTGTCAAACCCCCACCCTCGGACACAAGTAGGGCACAAACCCCAGGTGAAAAGAAGAAGAAATTTAATACAACAGTGTAATAAGCGATCTGAACAAGAACAGCAGCAATGATAACAACAATGAACAGTAATGACAGTAAACAAGACAAAAGATATACAGAGAAATACTGCAAGGATATAGCTTTTCTCCGACCAGAGCCACAAAGGAAAAAGTTCCCGAGCTGCCGCATGGACCTGAGGTCAGCATGGTATGAATAACCCGGCTGGAGATCCCTTCCCCCTCTCTCTCTGCTGGGGAAACTTAACCCTATCCAAGCTGAACCAGGACACCCTAGCACCCACTAACACTAGCTCTCCCTAAAACTAGTGTGCGATAACCCTGGAAAACCGTTACGCCAGCACTGTACAACCCCAGCACCCCAACTACCGCGACATCCCCAGAATAAAGGCGATCAGCAGCTGCTATCCCTGAGCAGCCAAGAAGCCCTGTTTCCATTGGGTGGGGATACCTGCCCCGGGCGTCACCACTGGCGGAGGCCAGTCGGGTGTCACCACCGGGGTCTGACAGCTTCTGGCCAGCAGACCTGCTGCTGGTGTCCCTGCTCACCCAGCCGGGATGCTGCTATTGAGCCTGTTTGTCTCATGACACGGCTCACCTGGGATGTGTGAGCGCACAAGGCAAAGGCAACCAGCCTGTGCAGGGGAACGTGACCAGCGCAGCATCTACCCTCACAGCTACAGAGCTCAGTGGGCAACAGCTTTCCTCTACAAGTGTGCAAGATTCACAGTACTTGCACATTTCTGCATCAGGAGAAAAACCTTCTGGGCCAAAAAGCTTTTTGCTGAAGCAAAAGGTGGAAAAAAGACACTTCCTATAATAGCCAATATCCTGATAGAGACACAACTTTTGTTTTCAGAAAGAAGTTTCATTCTGCACCCAGGCAAAGGACAGCTGAATCTGGTACCTGCTGGCCTTCCGTCTGTCGTCCCTCAAATTGAAAAATCGCAATGATGAACAAGGCAGCCTGCTGAGTTCCTAACCAGACCGATCCTAACAAAGTAGGGCATTCCCAAATAGGGAGAGGGCTGTAAACTTCATTCATAGTAAAAGCTGTGGTGAAAGTCACAAACCATCTCCCATTCTGCAAGTCAAATTCTTGACTCTTTTCTCACGACTGCTGATTTAACTGGACATTGCTTCAAAATAAGACTTTGAATTCTTAACTTTTTATACCAGTAAGTTCTTGGTGCCATAAGAGAAACATTGTACTGAGAAGGCACTGTAAACATACAGCAGTGTTTACATATATACGTTTGTCTTCCCTTAGATGAGATTATTTTGTCATTTGAAACCTTAGCGGAAAGATTTTTGCTTTTATCCTGATCAGACGTTTAAGTGCCAGCCCTCTGCTACAACTGCAGCAGAAGTAGTCCAGAAGTTTCAGCATCAAATTAAACTTTCACTTTCCAATTAGCTGTTATTTTTTTTCCCCTTCCTCTTCATTTTTCTATTTAAACAAACAGTTGAAGTATTTGCTTGCTTGGGGAAAAACAGTGCTATCCTTCCCCTGTTACGATAAGCTACTGATGTGAAGGACAGAAGGCTGAGACCCCCAAGAAGATATTTAGAAGAGTGGGAAGAATTTGAGAGTCTAAATTTGGATGTTCTTTGGCTGGTCAAAACTGAGGAGGGAGAAGACAAACTGCAGGGAGCTCAAGGGAAGCACAAGAGAGCATCTGGGAGCCAACAGTGGGATGGGGGCATAAGACAGCTGCACTGCCCTGTGTCAGGCACAGTGTTTTCACGAACTGTAGAGGAGAGTTAAAGCCCCTGACAAGAGCGCAGCTTCTCTGACGTGGTGGCCCTGCTGGTCCTTCACATCCCAGAAAGATGAACTGTCCCTGGGAGAACTGGCGAGGAGAGCTGCGGGGATCACTGGGACGTGGCAGACGGACGTGCGGGCTGATGTCAGGAGTGCGGGATTGGCTCAGGCCAGGAAAGCAAGTGGGAGAAGAGTGGGGTGACTCCTGTAAATGCAGAAGACGGAAATAACACTTAGGGAGAAGAGTTACTAAGCTAGAAGGGTGTGAGCACCAGAAAAAATGTGTGCTGCCTGGCCCTGAGTAACTTTAAGCTGCAAACTGGAAGAAAACTCTTTAATGCTTAGAAGATTTGGGTTCTGCAACAGCCTTCCAAGGGAAATAAAGAAAGGGGGAAGCAACCAGCCAACCCCTTATGGCTTACTATGGAGCTCAGTAATCTTTTGATGGGCCTGGAGATCTCTTCCAATCTGCAGGCATTGCCTTACAAGATACGTGTTCCCTCTTCACTTTTTTGTTTTTTGAAACACCGACCATTGCTGATCAAGTATTTTGGTGGGAAAAGGTGACATGCTGACAGGATTGTTTCACTTGTGAATTGCGCTTAGGTACCAGTTCAGATAATGTGGTTTCATATAGCAAGAATTGTACTTTGTAAACAGTTAACAAGTATGGGAAGGACTTTACCATGTTTAAACTCTTCTACCATTACCGCTCGTGTTGATGCAGATCCCTTGTGTGTAGAGTTCTGCTGTGGAGAGCCTGGGGCAAGGATCCACATTACATGGGATCGGTCTGAGGGGTTCACCTGGGATGTTAAAACAATGGTGCTTAGCATCAACTTAGGTTGGAAAAAAGTTTAAAGGCTTCTGAAGTCAATGTTTACACGCCCTAGTGTTACTGATTTTATTATCGACTAAATTGTGTTTGATTGTGTTATGATTTTAATATAAGTATAGAGATAAGAGATATTGTAGTAAAAATCATTTAACATTTATTGTATTTCGAACCTAGCAACCAGCTGCTACTCTAAGTGTTCCCTGTACAGCCCCGTACCAAGGCCGAAGGGATTGGCCATAATTATCTAGTAGAAACAGTTAAAACACTGGTAACCAAAACACAAGATGATTTTAAGTTGATTTATAATACATACATAGGACTAGAAGAATGCAAGTAGTTGTCAAGGTCCAGGATTAATGGGAACTGAGGGAAGTCACCGTAACAGCTTGCAGGTACCTGCCAAGAAAACTGTGTCCTTAAGCAAAAGGTAATTCTGGCAGGGGGAGATCACGACCACCGACTCATGGACCACCTACTCACATGACACCCCAGACCCATTTCTAGACATTTCTAACCTTTACTGCGCAGAATCAGAAGTTCGAAGAGAATATATTAATGATTTCTTGGAAGTTGTGTGCTTATGTATGAAGACTTAATGAATATGTATAAGTTCTATATAAGATGTATGATCCCAGTGCCTGGCACGTGTTGTTGGTGAGAGCACTCCCCTGCACGTCCGGCCGTCAATAAAGGAGTGTCTGCTTATCTGCATCAAACTGGTGTTGATAAGTTATTTTTATCCCGGATTTCGGTGACAGTTTCTGGCGACCCAGATGGGACCTCGCTGAGAGAGACCAGAGGAGTCGGGGACCTGATCGGTTCCAGCCAGCACCGAGGATTTCTCGGGGATACCCATCGATCCCCAATCCGTAAGGCTCTTCGCGACGTCCCCTGGATTTTGGTAAGACACTTCTCCTTTGTATTGGTTTTGGATCAGTTTTGCATTCGTTTTGGAAAAGTGGGTTAGAGTCCCACATTCGTTTTGGATCGGTTTTGCATTCATTTTGGAAAAGTGGGTTAGAGTCCCACTGTACAAACCTGCCTGTCAGACGCGGCGAAAGCTGCGCAGGGTTGGGCTAGAGGATCCTCGTGTATTGGAAGCCTAGGCATCTTCCCATAAGACATAAGTGAAAGCTATTGCAGGGTTGGACATTTGGATTTGGAAACAAGAGAACCTATATGCTATAGAGTTCTCAAAGGTAGTGCCTCTAACAGAAAGCTAGAAGTTTTTATGCACTTAGTTGTGGTAGTGGTTGTTTCGTCAATTGCATGTTGTATAGTAATTAAGAACGGTGTTGTATTGTGTTATATATCTTTGTTTGTAATAGTAATTGTAAAAAGGTGTGAGTGTGTCTGTAAGTGTGAGACGTGCAATTGAGCACGAAGCGAGTGCAGAGTTCAGATGTGCGGTTCTGTTATCCCGCGAGGGGTGCAGCCAGAGAAGGACGAAGCGATAGACTTGAGCGAGTGATTAATTGTATATTGTGTTAACAAAATAACTGAACCATGGCATCTAAGCTGACTCATTTATTTAAAAGTATGGGTAATCTTGCTGCAAATGACAAAGTTCCGAAAACCTCTCCATTAGGATGTTTGTTAGCACATTGGGGAGATTTGCAGGATGATTTGCGGAAGAGTCAGACTATTGAATACTGTAATCATTGGTGGCCTTTGTATATTCTGGTTGATCAGGAAAAATGGCCCATGAATGGGACATTAAATTATAATACCATTTTTCAGTTAATGCTGTTTTGCAGAAGGGAAGGAAAATGGAGTGAGGGGCCATATGTTGATTTATTCTTTTATTTAAGGCAAAGGAAGGATTGGCAGAAGGAATGTAAGTTAATCAGTAGAGACAATTTAGTGAAGGCTATGACTACGGACGGTAGAACGGTGAAAAAGTGTTGTTCAACATGTGAGCTTGGAAAAGATTGTTTAAAGAAAAGAATTGCTTCTGCTGAAAAGGATGAAGGGCCTGAACTAGCTATATCCCTCCACAGAGAGAACGGCATCAGAGGCAGGAACATAGAGAGCAGGTAGAGGAACCTGAGAGTAGTGGAATAGAGGATGTGGAGGAAGGGCCATCTGAGGTCGTAATTCATACCCCTGTTTCTCGAAGAACTCGGCAGCAGGTACAAACAATAGCTCCCCTGAGGCAAGGAGCTGGCAATGATGGGCCTGTGTATGTGAAAGTGCCTTTTTCAGTGACGGATTTGATGGCTTGGAAGCAGGCAGCAGGAGTGTATAGAGAGGATCCTGAAAGAGTAGGCAGAGTAGTAGACACTATAATCAGAACACAGAATCCAGATTGGAGTGATTTACAGGTAATTCTAGATAATTTGTTGGATGATACAGAAAAGCAGATGGTACTAAAAGCTGGCAAAGCCCAGGCAGAAATGGCTGTATTAAGTGGAACAACCAGTGGAACAATGGAGCAGAATTTTCCATCTGGGGATTCGCAATGGGATCCAAATAATGTGGAACACAGAGAAAGATTGAATCAATATCAGAAAGGGATTTTATATGGAGTTAGACATGCCATGCCTAAATTGTTGAATTGGTCTAAGTTATATGAGGTGGGACAAGATAAGAATGAATCTCCCTCAGCATTTCTGGAGAGACAGAAGGAAGCTGCCAGAAAATACACTGATTTGAGAGTGGAAACAGAGGCGGCTCAGATACAATTGACTTTGATTTTTATGGGACAATCAGCACCAGATATAAGAAAGAAACTCCAGAAACTCGAAGGAGAGGACTCAAGGAGTCTAAATAAAATGCTAGAAGCAGCATGGAAAGTATATAATAACAGGGAAAAAGAGGAAAGGAAGACCAGAGAAAATAGATTGTTGGTTGTAATGACAAGGACAGCAGGCAGAGAAAGAGGCAGAGGAAGAGGACGAGGAATTGCTAGAAGGGGAGGATTTATGAACTATGGAAATCAGAATTTTAATACCCCCTTAGGAGTGAATCAGTGTACCTATTGTAAACAAGAAGGACATTGGAAGAAGGATTGTCCTAGAAGTAGAAATGCTCAGCAGGAAATAGCCAAATTGATGGGTTTAGATGACTGAAGGGGACTGGAGGGGAACCCAAGCCTCTGGTTGTAATTAAGCTGGGAGAAAAGGAAGTTAAATTTTTGGTAGATACAGGAGCGACATTTTCAGTATTGAATACTTGTAAAGGAAAAAATGGAACAAAACCAGCAAACATAATAGGAGCAACAGGGAATGAGGAAAATAGGCCATTCCTGCAACTTCTGGATTTAAAATTTGGAAACAAAATAATTACACATGAATTTTTGTATGTACCAGAATGTCCGATACCCTTATTAGGAAGAGATTTGTTATCTAAACTAAATGTACAAATTGTTTTTGAGGAAGGGGAACTTTTCTTGAAAATACCTGAGTCGAAAACAGGAGAAATCCTGATGATACAAGAAAAGGTAAAGGAACCAGAAATTCCACCAGAGGTGGATTCTGCAGTGATTCCTACAATATGGGAAACAGACATTCCTGGCAAATCAAAATTGGCAGAGCCTGTGAAAATAGATATGAAGGATGGTGCAGGGACAGTAAAAAATAAACAATATCCAATTAAACCAGAAGTTAGACAGGAATTGAAGAAACTAATTGATAAATTTCTGAAGTACAAAATTTTAGAGGAATGTGAATCTGAATATAACACTCTTATTTTACCAGTCAGAAAACCCTTGGGTGAATATAGGTTAGCGCAAGACTTGAGAGCGGTGAATCAAATAGTCAAGGACATATATCCTGTAGTGGCAAATCCCTATACATTGTTGACAGCATTAAAAGAAAATTATCAGTGGTTTACAGTGCTTGATTTAAAAGATGCTTTCTTTTGTATACCTTTGGAGAAGGAAAGCAGAAAATTGTTTGCTTTTGAATGGGAAAATCCACAGACAGGACGAAGGATGCAGCTGACATGGACAAGACTACCCCAAGGATTTAAGAACAGCCCGACAATTTTCGGAAACCAGTTGGCAAAAGAACTTGAAATTTGGAAGCAGAACCAACCAAGGCCTGGACATTTACTTTTACAGTATGTGGATGACATACTAATTGCTACAGAAGAAAGATTTACCTGCATACAGGTCACAATAAACCTTTTGAATTTTCTGGGACTGAATGGGTACAAAGTATCTCGGAAGAAAGACCAAATAGCCTGCCAGACTGTGATTTATCTGGGCTTTGAGATTTCAAAAGGACAGCGACAATTAGGAAAAGATCGTAAAGAAACTATTTGCAATATACCTGAGCTGAAAAAACATTCATGAGCTCAGAGCATTCTAGGGAATGACCGGGTGGTGTCGTCTTTGGATTATGAATTACAACCTAATAGCTAAACCATTGTATGAGGCCCAAAAGAATTTTCCTTTTGTATGGGGCCCCCAAAAACAGAAGGCTTTTATAGAGATAAAACACACCTTAATGTCTGCACCTGCTTTAGTTATTTTTATCCCAGATTTCGGTGACACTAGGGTCCTATAGTGGTAAATTAAGATTGCTGTCTTTTGGTTGTTTCAGCAATACAGGATTTGGCCATTCCCTACGTTAGAAAAGCCAGCAACTGTCCATCTAAAACTCTGCCATGTAATTCAGGGTAGGAGTGAATGTTGTCAACGCAAATCTTATATGAAGAACTACCTCTAGAACTGTTACTTCTTTCTGAAAATTAAAATAAACAATAGCTCTAAACATTTTGAAAAAAAAATAATGAAAAAAAAAAAAGCAAACCAAGAACTTGTTCACAAGAGCAGAAGCCAAAGCATTTGGATAGAGCAGACATGTTCTTGCTACCAGCATTGTCCAGCAAACCCCACCAAGAAATCCCAGCAGGTTGGAGTAAATGCCATGTCCTAGAGCGGATACACTGCCGTTAGCCTGCAGTCTTTCCATACCCAAGGATATTCCTTCAGATCTGCAGCACCAACTTCACAATCTATAGAAAACTCAGTACACTTCAGCCTCAAAGTCAGTTGTTATTGCAGTGCAATGAGGCCAAAACTGTTGGTCCTTAACAGTGATGAGAAAAAGAATCCTTGCCACACCACTTCCCAAAATACCGCTACTCTGAAATTTGCCTACACTGCTACAGCTCCCGCTTCCCTCCAACTTCCCTTAAGAAAAAAAATTCCACCATGCTTCTAGTACTTGCTCTAGCCACACGTGCAAACAGTACTTTCTTATTCCTTATGGATCAAGCTTTTATACTTTGGCTTTTGTATCACCTGACGTCAGGTTCCTGATAAGCAATAAAGCACCTTGTGTTGTAGGCACTCCCCTCTTCTCCCCATTCTACCCCCATAAAAAAACACACTCACTCTACTCCATGGACAGACCTTGAATCTAAACTAAAAACCAGGCTTTTGTTTGAAAACTGTCACTGAAATGGCTATCCAAAGCTGAAGTACTTCAAACAGTCTTACTTTTTCAGTGTGAGGTGCCTCTGAGAATCTTAAAGATTATGAGCAGTCACCTTACTCACGTTTTGCCCACTGTTTAATTGCACGGAGCATGAGCCAGAAGTTCTCTTTACTTGGCACTAGATGTAGCATTTCCTTGGCAACTCTAAAAAAGTTAAGTACAGAAGTTCCTAGTAACAGGTACAGATCCGTTTGATGCTATGCTGGATCAATAGCTTACAATTTATCATTCAAATCTAAGAATTCAAGTTTGGATCACTCACTTTGTGGTACGTTAAAAATTACAGATTACACCTAACATTCGGTATCCCTTCAGGTAACTGGTGCCCTCAACAGCTTTGTCATCATTTATAGACTCTCACCAACCATTTTTCATAAGGCCTTTCTAGAGGATTCTGAAAGCCAGGTTTCTTTCAACAGCCAGGAACAATTAAACCAGTCGCTGTTAAACAGTGAGCAAGTTAGGCTTCAGGTAGTTTAAATATCTTTTTGGGTTTTTTTTATGAAGTATCACACATTCTTCTCTATCAAGTGCTCTACCTATTCATCTGAAGCAGTTTCTGTGGCAAGCTGAAACAATGCACAGACACTGATCAAGGAAACATGAAATACAGGTCTATCTCAACAGACAACTCCTTGAAACATCGAAATGTAAGGCCACTCGCCACCTCCTCAGATCTCAAGTACACAGGAGATCAGTTTAGGCACCTTGTACAGAAACTGGAGTTGTGGAATGTGCATTCTAGACCAATTTCAGTAACACTTTCTTTTTTAAAGATGTGTAAATACGTTCACCATTTAAGCTCTGTACACATCTCATATCCAGGCTTCTCAGACATCTCCGAGATCAAGATTAATCAGAAACAGTTTGCACAGACGGTCTTGCAAGCACCAGATCAATCTTAAGAGGAAGAAAAGTGTCAACCGTGAGTTAGAATGCTGCACTGTTTGTGAACAGCACGCTAGTGGGGAACAGTTAGTCAAGTCTCAAAAAGAGTGGTTAACATTTTTATTTAGAACTATGTGACTATAGATACATCTCCCAAGAGATTTATTTGCCAAAAAAACCTCAAGAAAATTGCTTGAAGTCCCATCTTTTATTTACAAAACCTTCATTGTATCCCCCCTTCTCTTTGAGCTAGGTAAAAGAAGGGGGTTTTTAAATTGAAGATTAAACAGAATTTCCATTAAAAGGGAACTGAAAATTAATCATAGAATTAAGTTCAATCACCTCAGCTGTACTTCAGCAAAGGAGAGAGCATTTTCTCTATGCAGCAAGCCCTTTTGATCCTGAAGCGTCTGCTTCTTGAGGCAAGAAAGTTATTCTGTGAATGTCTGCACCAGACAAAGGCCAGAAGAAGGTCACAGAATACGTGTCTTCATGAGAGCGATACCAAGCAGTATCTTGCTTAGGTACTACAACACGCAGGTCTCCATTCACTGTACAAGACGTGTTCAAGAAACAAGGATTCCTGCAGCTGACAAACCCAGGCAGGAGTCAAATGAGTATTTTACTTTTTAGTTTCCAGATTGCTTTTCTCATGGCCACTTCATTTTTGATTTGCCACAAAGCATTTAGTCTGCTGACATGATTCATACAGTGGACTAACTACACCACACTCATCCCTCTGTAGAAATCCAGCTTGTCAGAGCTGGGAGGAGTTAGCAAGGACACTGCCTTTGCTCCCACTCTGAACAGTCCTTGTGAGACTGTGAGTGCTGTTCAAGCAAGCTGCCCTGCTCTACATCACAGTTCCTGGGGGCTTATTTTCCTATAAGCTCCCATTTTACTGCAGCGTCTTCTCCTGGGACAGGCTGTGGTCAGGCCGTTCAATTACGGTTTCCTAAATACACTCTAAGGTACAAATATCCTCATTGAAATAGCATGATCACAGTTCCCTGGAGAAGTTATCCTATTCCAAAGGAAGAAAACAAATATTTCGCACCTAAAGAAAAAAAGCAAAACACCTCAACACCATCAAACTTGACAAATGGTACATATGCATCTTCAACTGCCTGTAAAGGAACAAATAACTCTGTAAGAAAACATTTTTTGCTACTTTCATGTTCTTCCTAAACTGTGATAATCTACAGAATTTACACTGCTAAACTACTCAGTATCGACACTGAGCTGCTTCTGAACCAAAAAAAAAAAAAAAAAAAAAAAAAAAAAAAA
>NW_020799096.1:7185226-7234250 GCF_003259725.1 Athene cunicularia
AAAAAAGTTAGTAAGCTGCAAGCAGTATGACCAGTCTAATAATGGCTTTAAAAAGTGACTTAGCCAAGAGATTCAGAGGCTGATCCTGTGCTGTAATGAACCAGCAGTGCACAAGGAGCCACCAGTGCCACTGCTGGTAAGGTGCTTCCCTTGGCAGCGAGGAAGAAAAGAGATTTCTGTAGCTATCTTACTACTGGTTAACATCCAGAGAAATCTAAAAAGTTCTGTCCACATTTGACAGCATGCCCTAGCCTTCCTTATTTTGTTTTTCTACTGTGACTGAGGTGCTGTCAGGTACCTTATGGGACAGTTTTCAATGCTGCAGACCCCTTGTCAGAACTGTGCCGCAGCCGACTGAGAGTCTGTTCTCAGGTGACAAGTCATTTCAGCAAAGGCTCATTTGCTGTGCACATGAAGTCTTTCAAACTGCCTGCACGAGGAAGACCAGGCTAAGAGAAACACTTCTCAGGAGTTGTTTCACACACAAGGTGTGCAACAGATGCACCTGAGGGTGATTTTACAAAGCAGTTTGTACGTTCACAGCTCAGCCCCTACACATTCAATGTCAATCTGACAGCGTGCGGCCCTTCCACAACCTCTTGGGCTGAGTGGCCAGAGGAACATGACCAGAGGAGAAGGAATTAGAGGTTCTAAAGTACATCCAGAGGGATACCATGGCAAAGGCACTGACAGAAGCCTTTCCACATCACCTTCAACTTCCTTAGTTTTCAGGCTGCCCCTTCCTCTTCCTGCCCCTTACTAGACCTAAGATTAAAGCAAGGCTCCTAGGGACAACCTTGCTTTCTGATATAGTTGACTCATTCTCACACCAGGGGCAGGGAAGAAGTGTACCACAAAGATCCTTATGTGACGTACAGTCACCGAGGAAAGGAACCTTGACTTCTCACGCTGCAGGAAACAGTATTTCAGAAGGTGCTCAGAAACAACAGCTTCTAAATTTTGGCTTGTAAGACATCAACTACCAATATGAGTCTTTAACATGAATATTCTTTTTGTAAAAGTTGCACAATTATCAATGAGAGAGCTCAGTCACTCAAGATTTTTTATTTCTTCCTGATGTTTTAGTTTTTCAAAGAATGTCTGAAAGGAATCTGATCTTTCTACATGCCTAGGAGCAACAGAAACAGCATCTTTGTCAGCACCTGCAAAGAGATTCCATGTCTTCTGTTATTGCTGGAGGTCACTTTCAAACATTAGAACTATCACCAGACAATGAAAGTTCTACCTTTAGTGTGTACTCCGAGCCAGTAAGATCCAAATATAAATATTTTGCCGCCAACTTTTGCTACTGCTGAATGGGGGAGACTCTGTGGGTAGAAGAGAAAGAGTTTACTTTAGAAGATATGATACACATTGATATATGTGCAAGTTCAGGCAGCATACAAGTTTTTTAGAAAGACTACAACAGCCTCCGTAAACAATGTATTCTCATTCCCTGATGAATTGTTAGTCTAATAGACTGCTACTGTTTTTCTGAAATGAGTGCTTGCAACTAAAAAAAAAAAAAAAAGGAAAAAAAAAAAAAAAAAGGAGTAATATAGCAGTCCTTTCATTAATTCACAGAAATTAAGACCCATTATTAGTCTTCCTAACAGCAGACACACATAAATTAACACAATCAAAGAGCTATACAAAGGGCAAATCTAGGGTAATCATTTCAAACTAGACTGGGTGCTGCAGGCTGTTTGGGGCAAGATTAGTGCCACTGACCATCTGTCTCACCCCACAATACGCTGTTTCAGCTTTGTTAACTGCTACACATCAGCGGATAGAGCCACTTCACACATCTATCCAGTGCCCCGAAGATTTCAAGGTCTTGAATTGAAGTATCTTTTATACCCTATTTCAATGGCAGTTACTACAGCCCTACTCAAAACTTAAGAAAAGTTAAAAGTTGAACTTCAATATCAATCCTAGTAGTACTGCCTCTGAAAGAAATAAAAAGGCTTCAGCTGTTTTGATAAGAACATATAAAAAGAAATCCTTACCTTGCTCTCACCAAGTTCTGAAATCTATTTTAGATAGGGAATTTAAACAATTTTAGTTAGATGTCACAAGACTGAGGAGCTTGCGCCAAGATGAGGGGGCTATGCGCGAAGACATACCAGGTGCTGATAGTGTTGCTAAGATATTATCTTCTGGCTCAGACAGAAGCTTCATAGTGTCCTTGAAGTGGTACATGTCAGCAATAGATCACCTCAAGTTCTAGCACAAACTAGCCTGGCAGTTTAGCCAGGTGCCAGGGAACAACTGAGGCTGAGCAGAAGGACAGGGTAAAAAGTTCATCAGCGAGGAAGAGGAGATACTTCATCTATAAGACCCCCGCCCAGGAATTTGTGACCATCAAAGGAGCTAAACGTGCAGACACAAGAGGAGGAGACCTGATTACCATGAGAAGCGAGGGGAGGCAGTGATATATTATGTATATGTATAAGCATTCTATGAATATGCATTATGTTGTAATATATAAGCAGGACGAGAGCTGCAAAGGATGCGTATGCTTGTGGAGGAGTGATCCCCCATGCGCCCAGCGCTGAATAAACCTACCTACTTTACAACTCCACGGTTGTAGAGTCGTGTTTCCGCAAGTCATGTTGGCATCCCAGATGGGACATTCTCTACTCAGCTGCTAGGATAGCTGCCAGGTGGACATCCTAGGTGCACACCCCGAGCTTTTCTTGAGGGAACTCTGCTCCCAGCTGTCCACTGCGGGAGTAGACAAGGACCATCTAAATCGCGGACAATGGTATGTTTAAAGGGTAACGGGCTGCTAGTAAGATGCTCAGAGACGTCTGGCGCACAGCGTGGTCCCAAGGAGAGGGTACCCATTTGGTTTTGGTTCTCGAGGTTCACAGGAGTGTCATTGACCACCTCGGGATTGATATTTGTTGCAACCTGCTGAAACTTGTGGTGTTCTGTTAGATTCTGAACTTACGGCAAATTGTTAATGGCTTATGATATATGTTACACACGGACTTGATGACTGTTTTAACTCTGGTGTATTTCACGGTGTGAGTGGAAAGCGTGACGGGCCCTTTAAGTGTGATGAGTGTCTGTGTCCCTGTGTGTCTGTGTGCCTGCAGGGCGTGAGTGAGAACAACCGCTGCAAAACAAATGAGAAGTTTCTATCTGTTTAAATAATGCACTGTCTTTGTCTGTTTTGTGAAAACATTGCATGAACCGGAGATCTCCATTGGTTTGGGTTGGAATCTAGTGATTATTTGTGTAGAAGGAATGAATGGTTGGCACGGGGAAATGATTTATACCTGCTAGAAGGACTGTACACAATGTCTTCTGGGCAGCTGGTAGCATTAGACTGGGAACAACCAGCCGATTATACCCCCCAGGTCCATGGGAGAATCCCCTGCTTTCTTTGTGTTCCTGCCCCCGGTAAGGGGAACTCTCACCAAGCATAGGTATTAGCAGAGTGTGTAGATTGTCGATGTAAGTGGTACTGTGTGTCTGATAAGAGGAGGTCGAGGTGTGCAGAGTGCCAGGAAGAAGAGGTGTCGTTAGACCTCTCGGTCAAAAGATGGGACTCGATAATTATTAAATTTGTGTGGGGAAGAAGTCATAAGATACTGGAACTTTGGGAAGTGAAGGAGGAAGAGTGGGAGAAGGTTAAAAGACAGTGTAGAAACCGCTATAGGTGGAGAGAAAAGATTTTAGGAAGGAGGAATAATAATGGGGAGTAGACAGGGAAGAACTGTAAAGAAAAGACCATTAGATTGCATATTAACACACTGGAAAGACATAGTGGGGAGGGGAAGTACAGAAAGCAAGACCCTTATTAAATACTGTAACCACTGGTGGCCACTTTACAGATTGGAGGAAGAAGCTAAATGGCCACTAAATGGGACCTTAGACTATAACATGCTTTTGCAATTAATTTTGTTTTTACAGAGGGAAGGGAAGTAGGATAAGGTGTTTTACGCAGACATTTTCTTTACCCTCCGAAATCACCTGGAGTGGCAGAGGGACTGTGGACTAGTTCCACCACAAGATCCTTTAGTGCTTGCCCTGGAAAAGGATTATAAGGGAAAAATGAAGACTGTATTACGGTGGTGGAAGCTACTAGCCAAAGTGAAAAGGCATATTTTTGCAAACCTTTGAAATATAAACTGGGAAAGCAGTTACACAAGTTTCTGTATATGCCTTACTCCACAAAAGCGCTCCTAGGAAGAGACTTACTAGAACAATCAGGAGAAACCATTACCTTTAACAATGGAGAGATTACTCTGGAGGTAAACAACAAAGAACTTGCACAAATCATGAGCTTATCTCTAACTAGTCTCCCCACAGAAGGAGAAATTTGTGAGGAAATTATCGATCAAGTGTATCCTGGAGTGTGGGCCACTGACACACCTGGGAGGGTGAAGAATGCTTCACCCGTAGAGGTAAAACCTAAGGAAGGACAACAACCCGTAAGAATTAAGCAATACCCTTTAAAAAAAGGAGGATCAGGAAGGGATCCAGCCAGTTATAGAGAAGTTTTTGCAAATAGGATTATTAAAGGAGTGTAAATCTAATTTTAATACTCCCATATTACCTGTCCGGAAACCCGACGGGTCATACTGGATAGTTCAGGATCTGAGAGCAATAAATAACACTTTGTTGACAAAATTAACTCCCGAGATAATCTGGTTTACTGTTTTAGACCTCAAGGATGCTTTCTTTTGCCTCTCTCTCCTCGAAGCCAGTCAGAAAATATTTGCATTTGAATGGGAAAATCCTAAGAATGGACGTAAAACCCAGTTAACTTGGACGGTGCTGCCACGAGGATTTAAAAACAGCCCCACTCTATTGGCAACCAATTAGCCAAAGACCCTGAACTGTGGGAAGCCCCAACTCCACCTGAAGAGGGACAGCTGCTGCAGTATGTAGATGACATCCTAATCGCCACCAAGACAAAGAGGCCTGTGCAACCTGGACAGTAAGCCTTTTAAATTTTCTGGGACTTCAGGGCTACCGGGTATCTAAAAAGAAGGCCCAAGTGGTGCAGACTGAAGTGATCTATCTGGACTACAAAATCAGTGCCGGAAAAGAACCCTAGGACAAGCTCAGAAGGAGGCAATTTGTCAGACTCCAAGGCCACAAACAGTGAAGGTATTGCAAATGTTCCTGGGAATGACCAGTTGGTGTAGGCTATGGATCTATAACTATGGACTACTTGTTAAACCTTTATATGCACTGTCACTGAACAGAAAAACCTCCAGTGGAATAAGGAGGCCATACGAGCCTTTGGCTTACTAAAGAAGGCTCTGATGTCAGCTCCGGCCTTGGGACTCCCAGATGTAAGTAAGCCATTCTTTTTCTTTTCACACAAGAAACAGGGAATTGCATTGGGAATACTGGCACAAGACAGGCCCGTATCGTCAGGCAGTCGCCTATTTCTCCAAGCAACTAGATACAACTGCTAAAGGTTGGCCCGGATGCCTACAAGCAGTTGCAGCAGTGATCTTAAACATGCAGGAGACACAAAAATTCACCTTAGTCCAGAAAATGACTGTATTTGTATCTCACAGTGTCTGCAGTATTGGAAATTAAAGGGGGTATACTGGCTTTCGCCCCAAAGATTCTTAAAATATCAGGCGGAATTAGTGGAATAAAATGACATGGAGATTGTAGTGACTAACATTATCAATCCAGCTTCTTGCCTTAGTGAAAACACAGGAGAACCAGTGCAACATGATTGCCTGGAGACCATCGAGACAACATACTCAAGCCACACAGATTTGAAGGACAACCCTATGGAAGATACCGAGAACTGGTTTACAGATGGGAGTAGCTATGTCTTGAGTGGCAAAAGGTATGCTGGGTATGCTGTCACTACCACCCAAGAAATATTGGAATCAGGACCGCTGCCTGTGAATACCTCTGCACAAAAGGCAGAGATAATCGCTCTGACCCGTTCTCTAGAATTAGCCCAAGGCAAAACTGTGAACATTTATACAGACTCAGAAGTATGCCTTTGGAGTTGTACATGCTCATGGAGCAATCTGGAATGAAAGAGGACTGCTAAATTCACAAGGGAAACACAGCAAACATGGGAAGGAAATTTTGAGACTACTGGAAGCTGTCCAACTTCCAAGAAAAGTGTCAATCATGCATATTAAGGCACACCAAAAGGTGAACTCAGACTTGGAAAGAGGAAATGAACTGGCGGACAGAGAGGCAAAACAAGCAGCCAAAAGAGAGGTAAAAATAGAGGATGCTTTAGTCCCTGATGGACAGACCATCTTAGAAGGTAAGCCTACTAATACTAAAGAAGACCAAAAGCTTATTGCAGATCTGGAAGGATCGTATAATGCAGAAGGTTGGGCCGTCACTCCCCAAGGGAAGGTAGTAGTTCCCTCTTATTTGACCAGACACCAGGTAAGGGAAGAGCACAGAAAAGGACACTGGGGGGCAGAGGCCCTATACCGATATTTAGTTAGGAATATTAAAGCCAGAAATTTGTATACCATAGTAAGACAGGTGACTATTCTATGAATATGCATTATTTTGTAATATATAAGCAGGACGAGAGCTGCAAAGGATGCGCATGTTTGTGGAGGAGCGATCCCCCATGCGCCTAGCCTACATATATAAATATACCTACCTACTTTACAACTTCACAGTTGTAGAGTCTTGTTTCTGCAAGTCAGTATGTTCTAAAGGAATATCTCTAATATAAATGTGATACCTGAGAATTTCTAATCTGTTAGAGGGTATCACTGATTTTATGGAGATGTGCTTTATAAATACATCAGCTGTCTGTTTTCATATGTTATAGTCTGTGCATCTTGTATTTTAAGCTTGTCTGTAGAGTTAATGGTAGGGTGATATGATTTAGAAAACATTTATAGGAGAGTGTGTGTTTGATAAACTTGTAAAATTCAACAGTCTCAATGTTTATTCTTGGCTAAAAGTAGTTGTTTATGTACTCGCTGTAGACTTTGCTGTCGTTTCTTACCCCTTTTCAGCTGCTGCCCCTGTATGCCACAGGGGATATTTGCTTGTAAATGCCTGTCCCTTTTCAGTAGAAGGTGGCAATCTTGTCCTATTTTTCCTCTCTTACAAACTCTTCCTGTCTGTTCAGAGTGGGCTAAGGAGCTTTCTGCTCAGTGCACAATTCCTGTAAGTAGTTTAGGCTAATCTTTTAAATTTAAGACTTTGCTGTGTCAATTTTTTGGCTCGATAAGTCAGTTGAAGTGTCTGATCATGTAGCTGTGAGGTCAGAAATATTGACCCAAGGGAAGAATTGTGAGGAGAGAGGAGGGAGAGATGATTTCTTTCAATATCCCCAAGGTAAATCCTGTACCTTGTACAGATCAGATACTTCTCGCTTACTTGAAGTGTATTTTCATAGAGTAGTTCTGTGGCAATTAAATGGGTCTAACCCAGGCTGAGGGGATTTTTCTCCTTTGGCTGAGCGTCTGTGCTCAATTGGTGCTGAGCTGGATCTGCTTCCTGACTGTTGGAGTATGTGCAGGCTCCTAACGCTGCTGGGGCTGCAGGGGAGAAGCAGAGCCATGGGCACAGCTGTGGAGTGGAGAGGTGGGATGACAGACAGCAGTCTGGATTTAGATTGGTTTACAGTGCACCCAGAAACTTGCATCCTTTTCCAGTGTATCAATTGATTTAAGGAAGCTTCTAATCTCTGTCTACAGTTTCTCTGCTTTTATTTTTCTCCTGCAGTTGTGCCCTGTGAAATGTGTACGGCTGGGTGTGCGTGTCTGCCTGTCCCGGCTGTATGCAGGCACCTGTAACCGCGTTGGTGAATGCGAATCCTAGTGAAGTACTTCGAGCTGCTATATTGGCGAGATAGCTTGAAGGTTTTGTGATGGGGAGAATACGACTATTAGCTCTGTAGAATCAGCTCTTACCCATAGAGGGATGCACATTAATATTATCACAGTTAAATATTTTGATGATGCCTGTGTCACAGGCTGAACTCTATCTTCGGTGTATGGGGAAGATTATATGCTCAGATCTGGGCTTTAACACCCGTCCCATCCATCAGCTGACCTTCTGGCACTGTTGGTTGTGTTTGTTTGAGATAGTTTCTTTACTAAGTGGGGTGTCTCTGAGGGGCTGCTATTTATGAGGGAGTGTGTTACTGGAGTCATACAACAATGCTAACAATAAGCAATGTGCCGATGTGAATGGAAAAAGTGTGATATTTTAGTCTGTCGTTTTCTGACCGTGTAGCTTTTTCTCAGATGAATTATGTGTTGCAACCTATTAAAAAGAAAAACTTCACCTGGAAGGATTTTTATCGTATTTTATTTGGCAAAGTGCTTCATGACTCTTGTTAGAATGTTAGAATACTAAAATGTAATGATTAAAGGAGAGTGAAACTTTAAGCAGATTTTTGAAGGGCAGTTTTGAGGAACTTTTTTTATATGCATGAGAAGTCAGGTACCTGAACCTTTCTGCATCAACATATGAAATCTACTGAAAGGTGAAACTGCTGCAGAGAAAATATTGGTGTGCTATTCAAATATTATCCCCAGAACAGAGAAAAATTTGTCAAAATTATTTTCATCAAACTTTAGATTTTTCTTAAAAATGTGGAGGATCTTATCTGTGTAAGGTACCCTATTTCACTAAAGAGATTTTTGTCAGAAGTACTTTGTATATATGCATGTAGGCCCTGAAGAATATCAGCTAACAATAACCTGAAATTCAATACTGGAAAGCTGCATTTTGTAGTAAATATTCTGAGGATTTACTGATATATCGCATTGCCTGAGCAAGTATATGGTAGGAGATAACAGTGAACAGCAGAAGGTGGGGTTGCTGAAGACAGATTTCAGATGGGTGGATTTAAACAAATAGTAATTGAAGTGGTTTTTAGTTGGTTACTTGTGGTTTTGTTTTCTTCCTTTATCTTTGAATCTCATCAATTAACTTAGGGGACATAATTCTATAGAATGTTGGTATTGGTAACCTAACAAGCTGCTCCGAGAAGTGAATGCATAAACCATTCATATTTTAAGTTGGTCCAGACTGTTGCTGCTGGAACACTAAGCTTGCCTTGGGGGGTATGACTGGCGCTGTGGTGTTGCTCTGTCTCTCTCTGGCTGGCTCGCTGCTGATGGCTCTTAGCTCCTGCGGCCACTTGTAGTGGGCTCCTGGCTTCCCTGCAGTCATTTGGTAGGATTTCAAGTGGCCACTGCATGCTGAGCCAGCAAAACAGTACCTCTGCTCTGCTGCTTTCCCAGGGAGGTCTTGAATGTTTATGCCCCTTAGTGGAAAATCAGTCACAGCTCATCACCGGGGCAATGCCACAAAAAGACTAGAGATAAACTGCACTGGCTTGTAGGGCAGGTACAGTATCATCAGGAGGCGGACAGGTTTCACTTCAAATTGAAGCTAAGGTTAATGATGGTGTTACCAGCTTCTAAACCAGGTTAGTTAACGGGAACTAACTGTAGGCTTGCTGAAGCAGCACTAATCTGGCTACTCGCAATGAAGTGTCTGTCTCTGATCATTTTCTCTCAGAAGGCTGAAAATTAGCCCCAGTATGAGTGCTTAGTCTACAATCATGTTGATTTTGCTTTAGGTTTGTCTTTAGCTGTTGGAGATTAATGAATCAAAATGGTGTCTGAGTTTACAACCAGTTCTCATCACTTAGCAGTGTTATTTCTAGCTGTTCTCTACTTGGCTTACCTGAGCCCATCAGCTAAAGGACTCTGCTCTTCTGCCGTGGGGGAGTCGGGTGCAGCCTTCAGTGTTTAGGGACTAGTGAGATGATAGCAGAGGGTGTTGAGGCCTTTTTTGCTTTTCCAACTGTGTAAGTACTATACTGTGTATTTGTTGGAACCATGTCCAAATCCACCAGTGGCCTTTCCTCTTGTCTTGTTTTTGCCCATATCACAGTCTTCCCTGACCTCAGAAGAGGAGCCTCCCTTGATTCCACCAGCAGCCATCAGACACAGTGACAGTATGTTGGGGATATTCACTGATGTGGAAGTGCAGACAGCACCTTAGATGCTCGATAGCAAACCACAAGCAAAGGCTCTGCTTAGGAAGGTCTGTGTGTGCTGGCGTTTGGATAAGCAGCTGCCATATGGATCACATGTTTCTTCAATTTCTTGGGGTTTCACTCAAAGGGGAAAGCTAAGGTGGTAAGTTTGAGTGTCTCTGAAGTGTTCAACTCCTATAGACAGCCTAGATATTTTGGTTTTGTAAAGGTTTGATTTGAACTCTGGTGCCTCCAGAGGTATTACACACATGAAATTCTTTGTCACTGCAGTTTTACCATTAAGGTGTTTCCTTTTGGGGAAGAAAGTTGAGTGGAAAGTGCTCTTGTTCTAGAGAAACGATGTCCAGTTAAAAGAACAGTGATCTCTGCTAGCTAACACCTGAAGAAGAAAAAACCTTTTGTGGTAGGTGTTGGTTTAGAAGTCTCTTGGGTCAGAAATAGTTGCCAGGAAGGTATTGCCCAAATTCAATGGGATATGCCTCCTGTAGTTCTGGTTTTGATCTATGGTTTGGGGTTTTTTTTCCTCTTTGTAATACTGCCTTCATTTTATAGGTAATATTTATTTTATAGGAAGTGCTGAAGAGGGGTAACTTGTTAATGTTTAAAAAGGGGTTTTCTCTGACCTGAATGGTAGTTTCTACAGATGAATGTGTTCTATCTTTGTTTAGGAATAGCTTTAAACAGAGAGCAGAAACACTTTTCTCTTGATAGAGGAAGAGAATTAACCTGTTTAATCTTAAGTTCTATTTTGGGTGGGGACCCAACTCCTTGGACAGCTGATGTTGTGTAGCACTGGTATTTGTTCTGGTTCAAAAGTGGCTGTAAGACTGGTTTTGGGCATTAAAGCCTGATCCTAATACCCCTGATGCACTATCTCTTCTCATGCCGAGGAGTCTTTGCCATTAATTGATTCATTTTGAGCAGAGACTGCATCTAGTTCTATTGCTTGCAGGGAAACTCTAAAGAGAGGAAGGGATACTGATAATTGCTGGAACACCTCAATTCTGTGTGAGAGCTGGGAGAAATGTTCATATCCATTGACTTTGTAGTAAGACCTTGCTGAAGTTTTTGCTCGCCTTTTTACACGATAGCATGATGCTCAGCTTCATGCAGAAACTTAACATCTGTCAAAAAATAGTCAATTTGAATTGTCAACTTGAGCCCATGGCAGGGAACTCTCAGCTGGCCACCTTCATCTAACTGGTCTCCTGTGCTTGAGGAGGCAGAGGCTCACCCCTTTAGCTGGCAAGGCGCTAGGGAGGTTGTGTAGGTGTGCTTGTTTTTAACCTGTTCTTGATAGTGCCCATTGTTTGAAGGGAAACAAAATAAAACAAATAATTCTGCTCTAACATAAAGCACAAGTAAAAGATACTGATCCTTTTAATAATTGCTCCTTTGATGGCAGTGTGGCTAGGCAGTGCATCCAAGCATGGATAACCATTGTCTGGGTGGAGCTGTGCTCTTGTGGAGACCTGCTGTCTCCTGGACCTGACCAAGGACAGTGCTGTTTTGTTCTGCTGCTGTTTGTTCACAGTCACTATTTTCCCATAGTCTGTGTGTTCCCATAGTCCTTACACTGAAATGGGGAGGGAGAAAAGGAAAGATAAAGACACTCTCCTGATGCTCTCTGTATGCTTGCTTCCGTTCTGGACTTCCCATCTGATATTTCTATATTTGTGCTGTTCTTCCTCGGTAATTATGAAGGGGCAACTCACAGGGGATACATGAACTCTATTACAGAATGATGAAGGGAATGAGAGCTTTAAAAGATATAGTGTGACATAAATACTGTTTTGGTTTTTCCATTGTATTTATATCTTCATATTTAGAGGGAAAAGTTCTTAAAATGAACTAAAGCCTACCACCATATTCTGAAGCAAAAATGTAATTTAGAGTAGTTGGAAAGGAGCTGTAAAAGAAGAGTACAGTCATTGCTTCATCTCATCTTCTTTTAGAGAGCTTTGTGATTTTTGACACCTGTACCCAGCCTGGTGTGTTGTTCATGGGGCTTCTTTGTTGTAGTTGATAAAGTAAGCCATAAATAATTGTTCTTTTCTGTTTGAACAGTTGCCCAGTTAGGGAATTGGCATGTGCAAGGTAAGCGAGGAAATAATGCTGACTTTCACATAAACAAGTCTTTTGGTTTTGCGTTGAAGCATAGGAGAATGACAAGTAATGGGCTGAAAAAATTGGAAAATATGAGCATTACAGAACAATTATGTAGCTTATGTGAGTATCCTTTAGGACTTCTCGCATATCAGTGTTTGTACATGTGGTAACGCATAGTCATTTTTGCCTTGACTACTGGCCGACAAATGTTTGGGACAGAATCAATATCACATACAAATACGAAAGTGCTTCCAATTATGTTAAAATTGTTCTAACACATCTATGATGTATTCTCTCAGCTACAGGTAAAACTTGAGTGAGAGAATAGAAAGCAAGAGTGAGAGCAACAAAAATGAACAGTGGAGAAGATGAGCATGGTGTTCATGCAACTGCTTGTAAGTCAGGCAGTTCAGGGGCTGCCTTCAGGTATATACTGCCTGGGGTGGGTGTTCCAGGGTGTGGGGAAACACTGACAGGCTTTGAGCAGCTGAATACAGGGTTTATTCTCAGGTACATCAAGTCTACTAAAACACAAAGGGCTTCCAGGTGGTATAAATGTAATTTACTCCTTTTTAAAGTTTTCTTTATGCTGTAAGAAAATAATGTCAATTGTGCAAATAAGCAACAGTCTGTGGGAGCTCACAGTTCTTACTGTATATCTAGCAGTCACATTTATGACTTTATTGTACTTTCACCCACCTGGTTTGTCTTAAATAATGTATATTTGGTCTTTTTCTATTAACAAATTTCATTTTAGTCTGAAAGATCTTCTTTTGCTTGCTGTCTGCAGCAATGTAATGAAAGAGAGGTGTTCAGAGGGAAGAAAGACTGCTGTGAAGATTTCAGATGTACTGTGTTACTGTCTTCTGAGATGATTGAAAATTGATGTAGTAGGAATTTATTGCCAGACAAGTTTTCCATCTGTGAAGCTCTTGTTTAATTGATGATAACTAGATATGGTAATCCCTTTCTGGGATGGCTCAGTCCACTCTTTGAAGAGAAGTTTCTAGGCGGTGTTCTTAGCTATTTTGTATGGGAATATTTAATTATTTCAGGTATTTAGGAAATAATACTACTTTCTTCAAGGTTGCTTTTAATTATGCTCTCATCTGCCAAACTTCAGGAATATTTTATCCTAGTGTGAAACCAGGGACAAGCATGAGCTCAAAAAGTCCTTCTTTAAGGTTCAGTATTACATTATTTGCTGTATCACCTGAGCAAAGGACCAGCACTTAGAGATGAAAGAGTTAACACAGCTAAAATCATACACATCTTGAGAAATAAAAGAATTCTGGTCATTTCAACATGGCCATGAAAATAGTGTGCCATTTTAAGATAACTGAGATAATAGAAAACTGGGTGAGGGGAAAAAAAAAAAAGGAAAAAAAAAAAAGTTCAGTTACAACTGTTGGGGGCATGTGGAGAGAATGGTGGTCTTTGTGTGCCTGTAAATTTGCCAGGCAGTCCCCATAATGGCAAGTATGCTTTTTGTTAAACTCCTGGTTCCTTCCCTTGATGGATGACCAGCAGGTTCTCAATGTTTCTGGGGACTGTTGCATAATGTATATGGATAATGACCGTGAATGCACTCTACAGTCTGGAGAAACACAATTTGTTGCAACGATCGTAGAAAGCAAGGGGTACTGTTGAGCGGAAATTTTGTTCATGAATCATCATCATCAGTTTGAGTTAGGTTTTGGTGACTGGTATACTGTATCTGTGTCACTTCAGTGGGATGCTGCTGAAATGCAGATTCTTGTATAAACTTGAGGCTTATGTAGGGCTTTCTAGTGGGCATGAGATCTTTCTACATGTGCCACACTGTATGAAGTGGACTCTGCTGTGTCATTCTACGTTCTCTCACATTTCTTTTGCATGTGGTCCTCCTGGCTATGCCATGTATTTTGAGGCCACCTGCCTGAGGAGCACAGTAAAAGAAGAGCTCAGCTCTGAAGATCAGGGCTGTGATCTTGTAGTAGCAAAACTGCAGTGATCTTGCTGCTGTGAGAGTTGTCCTCAATGCGGCATACAAGTGTGCATCAGTATCTATGAATTGTCTGCTTTTGCTTTAGGGTTTCTTTCAATGCTCATTATTTCTTGAGGAAAAAAAAAAAAAAAAAAAACAAAAAAAACAGGAAATATAAGTCATTTTTTGAAACATAATGCGATTAGGCGTTTAGATGTTTATGTGATGTGTGATCTGCACCCCTAGTTAGTTGTGCCTGCAGGAAGAACCTGGTTCCTAACTGTGCTGTGCACACCTTGTTATCATGTAATGGTCTGAGGTAGAATGTTCTGAGTGAAGGTCCCTCTGACAGGCTGGGTCTAAAGTGATAACGTAGACACGGATCTGGAACTGTTACTCTGCAGCATAATAGTTGTACTCTCAGGTGCCTCAAATACTACGTACAACAGAAGCATGTTTCTATCATTATTTTCACCTGTAAGAAAAACAGAATGAGAAAAGCAAAGGAAGTTAAAATGATCTAAAATATTTCCAGACTGGAAAGGTGAAAGGAGACTCTCATCCTGGGAACACCTCTTTTCAAAGACTGTTTCCTTGAGGAGAAGCTGCAGGAGGGAACAGAAATGCCCTTTGGAGACGGTGTAGGATGAGGGGAGAAGTAGGGCGATATCATCACTGTGTTTCAAGAGACAAAAAATAACTACTTAGCGATTTTTGAGTAGAAGTTGTTCTTCTCTCCCGAGTTGGACATGAGGAAGCATAACAAGCCCCCCCTGCAGCCTTTTCTCTTAATTTAAAGCCATTGCAGAACACTGCAGCGAGGCTTTGGCCCTGGAGAGCTGGAATAAAGCACTGGCTACTGAAGGTTTGCTCTGAGGCCTTGTTTGAGCCCGTTCTTGTGACTGCACTGACCCCGAGTGACTGCAGAGACAGTTAAATAATTTAGAGATTCAGTTGTTTTAAAAAATAAATATATATCTTTACAGAACGTCTTGCTTTACAAGGGAGCTTTTATCAGCAAATGTCTTCATTAGGAGGAAATTGTCAAAATCCTTCTATTTAAGCAATCTCTACATTCTCAAGGAAGTTTTACTCAGTTTTTATTTTACAACAACCAATTTTTTTCTCATTGGGTGTTGACTTGAGATGGATTTTGCTACCTTAATTAATAAATAGCTTCATTAAAATATCAGTGCTGATAAGATGCTGGGGGTTAATGGTTTAAATTTAGCCATGTAAGTTTGTTCAGGAATGCTGGATCTCAGGCTGGAAGCTTTGCAAACGTTTAGTACAATACAGGTGAAAGCATTGTTAATTTGTTTGTGATCTGATATGATGCACCTACAGGAGATGTCTGACGATCTTGAGAAGTACCAACTGGAAAAACATTAGTATATTTTAACAGGTATAAGGTGAAAACAAAAAAGTAATTTCTTTCCCTTGGGCCTTTCAGTTCAGCAGCTGATGATGTACATGCATATGTAATGCCAAGGCAAGTTCGGCTCTCCTTCAGTAGCCCTCTGCCTCTGATGTCTGGTTTGTTATCTCAGGACTCATTTTCAAGTGTGTTAGTTTCAACGAGTGTGAGGGATTTGTCATGCAGTGAGTAGGTGAAAAAACAGATACACAATCTTAGGTCCCCACTGCATGAAACGTACAATATCTTCAATTTTCTTTGACTCCTCTTTGGGGCCCTAATGACAGAGACAACCAGACAGAAGAGCATTAAGAAATATAATAGGGGATGCACCCATGATCTGGAAAACATGCATGTGTCTTTAATATTTTTGTGCATCTTAGTGCTGTTGAGGCTGACAAAAAGAAATCTTAGATAAGGATTTGATGACACAAAGCACTGATCCCTGTCCCTCTGATTTCAGTCAAGAGTAGTTAACACCTCACAGGAACTGCTAATATCTCATTGACCCATGTATTTATTGACCAGTGGTGAGGTATTTGTTAGTACCCATGACTATCTGGACTGAGCAATTGATGACTCATGAGAACAGGATTTGTAATTTCTCTCCAGGAAGCTCTAGTGAAGAGGGAGGAGATAATGTACTGAGGCTGTGATTCCACAACAACCCAGGACCAGCCAAGTATCGTCCCCCATGGCCATGTCCTTCTCCTGCTGCTTTACTCTGGCTTTCCCTTGAGCTGGAGCTCTCACACAGCCTGATCCTGTGCTGGGCATATCATCACGTTAAGATGCTTGAAAATTATTTCCTTTGGGCTTTGGCTTGTTGGGGTGGCTTTTCGGGGTAGGGTGGTGGGTGCAATTGCATCAGGAAGCGCTAGTTCTTCAAGATCCTGGTTTGGAAAGGCACTGGGATTGTATAAAGCATCTTTTCAGATGCTGGTTTTCTGAGATCCCATTTAAAAGGAAAGGAGGACAGTGTAGCCAATCCTACAGCCATTCAGATGCTGGGAGTCCCAAGTTGTGCGTCACCGAATGGGCCTGTGACTCTGGCCCAGCACCCCCTGCACCTCCCCTCGGTGGAAAAGTCACCCCATTTTGGTCATTTGAGCTCTTAGAGGATTTTCCCAAAGAAGCCAACTTGATTCCTCATTTCCACTGTCAGACAAAAGGGATGTCACCTGAGAACTTGGTGCTGCACTCTTAGGTAAGGGCTAGTCCAGGCCTTATCTAGCTGGGCACAGAATCCCTCTCGTAAGATTTTAAATTACCTCAGGCAGAGAACATAGAAGGTGTTGCCGCAAGGCGTCGGGTCCTACAGTTGGAAATGGCGGTGTCTAATCAGAGGGGAGGAAACATTTCCAAAGGTTCCATTCAAGTATTTTTCCTCTAAAACCCTCCCAAGCAGATGCTTGAGAAGTGTGTGGTGGTTGCACAAAGAAAGCAGAAATGGTGGCAAGGCTGGTGAGGGATTCCCGAAGGTGGGTTGAGGTGCTTTGCATCCCTGTGGTGCTTTTCATCTCCAACCGGAGTCAGAATGGCCTAATGCTGCATGTGGAAGGGCTCTGGGTCAGCTCGGGGCAGCACTGACAGCGGGTCTGTCTGGGGGATCTGAAACAGAGGTGGGCAGGGACCTGGTGCTTTTACTGGAAAGAGGGAATTGTATCAAGCAGTTACCTGAAGGGTGGTTTCCAAATGAGAGCACGTTTTTCCATCTGGATTTCTTTTCCTCCAAGTTGTTGAGTTGGAGGATCCTGATGTAGAAAACACATAGACATTGTTTCTTAATGACATCTGCAATGGCAGGAAAGACTCTCTGAGCCTTAGAGGTGAATTCAGCTGAAGGACCAAGGAATGCATCGGGTGAATCCCACACCACCTCTGAAATAGCAGCTAGCATTCAATCCAGACTCCCTCTCTGGTTGTTTAAAGATCATCTGTATCCTCGTGGCATTCCCAGGGGGCTCACGGGACCTTCCCAGTAAGGTGATCCCGCCGTGGACATCCTTGACCCGAACAAAGGGGATGTTCCTGTGTTGAAAATCTGCCCCAAGGCCTCAATTGCTTTTAGATAAAAGGAGTGCCTAAGGCAATCTCCTGTCTTATCCCTGCTTGTGACAGAAGCACCAGGCGCAAGGCAGCATGGTGGTTTTGTGCCGGGCAGTTGGTTTTGCATCCGAGTACACTGCTAAGGACTAACCGTTTTCTGTAAAACGGGCTTAAAAATGAATATTATTAATACTCCGGTGTTGTGTTAATTCCATCTTAATTCCATTAATTCAAATTATTGATTCTACAGTAATCCTAAAGTTTTCAGTGCGTACACTACATGTAAGTATTACCATAGTTTTGCACTTGGCTCCCGGGTCTTCTGTTTGTGTGGAGCTGATTCTTTTGCTCGGGGCATTTTGGACGGTTTGGCTCGGGTACTGCTGAAAAGAAAGGTAGCAGAAATGCTAATGGTTGCTCTTAGGACAAAAATGCTGATCAAGAAAGCAAAAGATGTACATTTAGGGTTCCATCCAAGAGAGAATGTCAGAAAGATACAAGACCAGGAATACCACCTGTAGGCTTCTTGTCAAGTTATGACCTAGCAGGTGCTATCAAGAGGACAGCAGAGAGTTTCACAGATGGAAAAGAGGTGAAGGGAAATATCAGCTTGAATGAATGGCAGGAAGAACGAATTCAGTCCTCTGTCCAGCATAAATCATGTGAACAAAGTGAACATAAATCGCAAAAATGTATGCTACCTTTAAATTGATAGCAGGAGTTTGCTGAAGAGATAAAAGAGGCTGTAAAAAGTGGGGATCGGTATATTTGTGCCCCGTGGCCCATCATTGCATCCATCCCTATTTGTGGGGCAGAGAACTGGCTTTCTGCTCTGAAGGTGCTAAATTAGTGTTCATGACTATTGTGCCTGACAAACCGTAAAGCTTTCTAAAGCTTCAGGTTTCTGTCTGTGGATCCTGCGGCAATCTGTTGGTGAAAATGATGCCAGATCAAATATACTCCTGCCCATATTCAGGCATAAATAAGTGAGTTTTCACCTGCAGGGACCGATGGAAAGCAGCACAATCCAGACAGGCACATTTGAGGCATTTTAAGAGTTCAGAGTAAGCAGGAGCCCACCTGTAGCTTCACTGAACTTTGGCGCTGGCTTGGCAGTGAAGGTACGGAAGACGATGTATGCAGATACTGGAGGTCCTGCAGAGTCAAAAGAAGACTTTCTTCTCGTTTCTGTACAGACATAAAGATGAGAAGAATCAGTTTGATTGCCCTCCCTTTGACCCCTTTGCTGGTAACTTGGTTTTACACTGGGGTTTGAAGTGTGAATTCCTCAAAGTGAACAAACAAACAAAACTGTTGTGCTGTTCTTCAAGAACTGACATCCTGGCTGAAGAACAAGATAAAAAAATTATTCTTTGTGGGTAGCCCAGTCTAAATGCATTCAGTTATTTTATTTACCCCATGATGCTCAGCAATGAGAAGCCAGTGGTCAAGTAGATAACCTCAATTTTCAAAGGCTCTGCAGTCTGTGCTGGCGATACTCTCAATTGCTACTGTGCTTCCTGAAGGCTCTCCATCTCTTTTGGCGTTATTCAGTGTGGTGGGAATTGTATTGCCATCACCTGGAAAGGCAAGAGAAGGAAGGGTTTAGCTGCTTGTGGGTAAGCACAGGGAACGGCACTGCCATTCTCTTCGTCCCACCTTTGGGAGCTCATGATGAGTTTAGTGCAAATGCCTTTAACCTCTCATTTTGTCTGCTTCTTTCTCTTTGGTTAGTTCTTTGGATCCCGCCAAGTGTAACGAGCATCTGGTGTGTGACTGCCGTGGTCTCTGACAAAACACCATCATGCCCAGGTTAAAGAAGACCACAGCTCCAAAGGAAGGCACCAGCTACAGCCACCTATTCATTCTTTAGCTTCTCGCTTTTCAGGAATGATATTTATGAATCCTACCCGATCCAATATGTGGCATATTCAAGGTGCATGTGTCATCCTTGTACCTAAAACCTCAAGAGGACTCACTTGAAGAAATGCTCTGGGGAAGCACCTCTCTCCTTTTCTCTGAATGCATCTAATTAGAAATATAAAATTAGAAGATTTTGTCCCTGAAATTGACATTAATGTGATTTTTTTTTTTTCCTACCAGCAACTTCTGATGACTGATCTACTGGTGAGTCCGGTGTGTTTTTATAGTCAGAACATAATGCTCTCTCCTCAAATGGAATTATACTCTTGCTTATCCAGTAAAAGAACTAATACAGATTTGGGTTTGGGGTTTTTTTGTTTTGCTTTTGTTTGGGTTTTTTTTTTTCCCAGTCATGTCACTTGCTCAGGAATGAAGGAGAAACAAAGTACAGGAGGTAAATATTTCTGAACTGATATTTCTTTGTCCTGCCTTATGTTGGATAAAGCCTAGCACTGAAACCAAAATGGAACTCTTTCTTCCTATCTCTTAGAAGGCACTTGAAGGAGGGATTTATTTAATCTGAGTTTAGTTGGAGAAAATCTTGATGTGTGGCTGCATTTCATCATTAGACACCCAAGACAGCCATCAGAGAGCACAGAGCACCTCTGGGAAAGGGACTTGTCTGCCCTTTCTTTGGCACTGTCTGACGATGCAATAAAGAGCCTCGTAAGAGTGCCTGCAGGGCCTGATGGGGAATAGAAACTACGTTCCTACCTTAGGACGGCTAAAACTAGGCTACACAAATCTTGATCCTGACGAAAAACTCAATGCAAGACCTCTGTAGTGTATCTCAGGGAAGTACACATAGGGTTAATAGCCCATTTCTACCTTTTCCACCTACACTTGATACAGGTGGTCACAACATGTGTGACTCGAGAGAGAGACAGGGGCAGAAATTCCTGTCTTTTATCGACATTAAATCTAGATAGTGGGGAGAAGGGGCAAATTCTGCGATAGTTTCTCCCTATAACAGTAATTTAAAAAGTGGTAACCATTGTCCAAGAGGATGAAAAGTACTTGCCTTTCTGCAAGTTTGGGTGGGTGGCTTCCACGAGTGACAGCTCTTTTTCCCAAGGCAGAGGCACGGTTTTTGTTGATGGCTGTTCACAAGGGGGCTTAGTCCTGTAATACTCTCCTAAACACAGCCCAGGAGGGAAAAAAAAAAAACAACAAAGTTCACTCTATTGGCAGCACTGCTGTTTAGGCAAGAGTGACATATATATATTTATATATTTACTATATATTTACCAGATTTATAGCATATTTCCTTTATTGCCCAGGACATGGAGCACATAAAATCTGGGCCTTGCCCCAGGTGAAGTGAGATTATGTATGGCCTGACTGGTGGGGACGTAGGGCCCGGCTTTACTCAGATGTAGTAGCCCCAAAGCCTCATAGCATCAGGAGAAGATGGGGATTCTTGTGTCAGGCCAGGCAGTAGTAAAGGGAGCATCCGCCTCCTCAGCAACCAGCCAGGGGCTTAGAGGGGCTTGTGCCTGTAACTCTGGCCCGCAAGTTGTTCCTGTCCTGTGCGCGGTTTCTCTAGCATTGATTTATGCACAAATGCTTTCATGACTGAGCTGAAGGATTTCTCTGACGCTCAGATCATTTCCCTCTGTTCACACTCAGATTTCCTGGGTCATTTAGAGCACATTTTTTCATCAGAAAAGGGCATTCTCCATTAGGTGAGGAGTGTAGTATCTTGAAAGTACTTTTCCCCAGATGCACGTTAGCAGCAACCCTCTTTTGGAAGGTCCAAAAAGCAGGACTTTCTTGTGGGCTAGAGCTATTACAGCTGACACAGTATGAAGACAGTGACAACATGTTTTTAAACCCCCTTTTTCTGAATGTTTTTTCTGGAAATCATGTTGAGAGACCTAAGCCTGCTATGGCATACAAAGGTTTTAAACTAAACTATTCAGACAGAAATCCACAGACTTGCTTTTTTCTTTAAATGTGTTCTCATAACTGGAAACTGTTTATCCACAGAGAGAAAAAAATACTTGTTGTGTTACGAGGAGCTGAAAAGTGAAAACAACCTGAGAATACAAATGAGGAATCTAATCTAAAATTAATTATGCCCCTAGTGCTTTATTTTTGGCTCAGTTTTTTCTCATCTGTTTCTGGCTCTGGATTTTACTGTTTATTGCATCAATGTTTTCAGTGTTCCATTCAGGGGGTTTTTGTACTTTTAGTAATTACCTCATTTTTCCCCTACATACGTTTAGACTCAAAGCACTAGAGAAGCTAAACAAGAACTCTAACTGTTATTCAGTTAGAGGCTTGTAAGCCATAAAATGCAAAGAATAAATAATTATGTTTAGCACAGTTCTTTGTGGGATCACAGTGAAACAAATTCCAGAATTTGTTACAGGCAAGAAGAACTCTCCTCCACAGGACTCAATTCACTTCTGTCCTGGAGAGCCTGAGAAGTGTATAGAAACTCGTACCAAATAAAGATCATGTGATTTACATAAATGGACAAAAGTCTGAGCAACTACATGTGATGAAGGACTGTGTTTGCTGTTCCTCTTTCCTTAGGCCACTCCTCTTATCATTACCAAACACGTATCAAAAAAACAACTTTTTTGGACTCCTAATTAAATGTTTCAGTAGCAGCATGTCTGCAGACAGTTCATAGCCGCTTGATCTTGTGCCAACATGGTCTTTTAGATTAAACGGGGGTTTTTTTCCCTCCTTATTTTTCACCTTTCCAATAGTCTTTGTGTCTGACTGTGTGTGATGTGGTGGTTCAACAAATGCTCCAAACGCCATGAGCAAGCAGGGCAAACAGAAAGAGAAGTCCCAGACTGCCACTGTCAAGAGTCTCCTTCCCACCCCCTTGCAGGTCTCCTTGCCCAGTTAGCTGACTTCTGCAGATGTCTGCTTGGGAAACAGAACCCATGAACCATCTGGCTCAAAACCAACCCACCAAAACAAGGCTTATTTTTTGGAAGCCTTATTTTGTCAGCCGGCCTAGCCAAGCTCCTCTAAGTCCTCTTCCTCCTCCTCCTTCAAAGCAGACTGACCAAAGCCTATCTCATCCAGTCCTGGAAGTGACAGAGAGAACTGGAATACATTTTTTCTGCAAGGTGGATCAGAATTTGTATATATCAGTAAACATATGCTATAGGACTCTGTGTTTTGCCCCCTTTCTCCAAATCACACCAAGTTTGTGACTTATCCTTGATCATATGCAGCCTCTTTTCCAGAGGTACCCTCATGTTAATTCCCATGCCTACAGCATTATTACTCATTCCCGTGGAAAGGCTTTGTAAGGCATCCCATTTTGATCATGACAGCATTCTGGTCCTTACCCATGTCCCAGCTCTTGCATTAATTCCCCAATATCTCCACCTTAAAAAAAATGATTTATTTTTGTGGCACTGTGTAATGTGTTATCACATTCCAGGCAGATTCGAGCTATGATAGTTCACGTACATAGAAAGTGGATCTGTCATTTACTGTCACTAAAATGCCAGCCATCCAGGCATGAGTTATTGTTAGTGAATGCACATAGGACTCCGTCTACTTAGTTTCATATTGTTGAATAATTCTTCCCTTCACAAATTCCCTAGAGCCTTGCATACTACTGATGTCAAACCCACCAGGCTATAGCTGCACAGCTGCCTGCCTCCGGCTCAAGGGTCTTCTTGACCTACAGGCGTGATTTTTAGTATGATGGTGAGGGCAGTTCAGCTCAGGACACATGGACCTTGAGTTTGCTTGCCAAGTCAGCCATGTGCCCTTGCCAAGTCAGCCATGTGCCCTCTTCAAGGTCTAATGGCTCCAGGATGTCCTTGCTCAAAGGCCAATGGCATCCTGGCTTGTGTCAGCACCAGCGTGGCCAGCAGGGACAGGGAAGGGATCTGAGCCCTGTACTCGGCACTGGTGAGGCCGCCCCTCGATGACTGGGTTCAGTTTTGGGCCCCTCACTCCAAGAAGGCCATTGAATGACTTGAGCGTGTCCAGAGAAGGGCAACGGAGCTGGTGCAGGGTCTGGAGCACAGGTCTGATGGGGAGCGGCTGAGGGAACTGGGGGGGTTTAGTCTGGGGAAGAGGAGGCTGAGGGGAAACCTCATCTCCCTCTACAGCTCCCTGACGGGAGGGTGCAGAGACCTGGGGATGAGTCTCTTGAACCAAGGAACAAGTGTCAGGCCAAAAGGGAATGGCCTCAAGCTGCGCCAGGGCAGGGTCAGGCTGGCGCTTAGGAGGCATTTCTTTGTAGAAGGGGCTGTTGGGCATTGGAATGGGCTGCCCAGGGCAGGGGGGGGAGTCCCCATCCCTGGACGGGTTGAAGAGTCGGGCTGACCCAGCGCTGAGGGATCTGGTGGAGTTGGGAATGGTCAGGGGGAGGTTCATGGTTGGACTGGAGGAGCTTCAAGGGCTTTTCCAACCGAGGTGATTCTGTGATTCCATGAAGGTGGCTATCTATGTGTTTTTCTGATTAGGGATGCCTTTGGCTTTAACACAGAGAAAGAGTATCTTTCTTGACCGAAGCATATCACTACATTGTTCTGAAAGTTTAACCTGTAACAACGCCGGCCACTGCCCACCGCTCGAAAGGTCCGTGCATTTCTGGGGACAGCACCTGTCTCGCAGACAGAGGACAGGGTTTACCCAGGCTCGATTCTTCTGGAGCCTGTCCCATCACGAAACGCGCAGCCTCTCTAGAAGTGGAAATACCAGGTTTATTTCAGGCTCTAGCATTAGGCAAAGCATGTTGGAATGGTCAGTGGGGTTTTGGCCCCGGCCCCCCTGTGTATATGCAAAAGGGCCTCCAAAAATCCTTCCTGCAACAGCCCTCCTGTGAATTAATGAGCAAGTCTGGGGAAAGAAAGTAAAATAACTTGAAATCCCTGCACCTCCCATGGCGCACCAGAAGAGCCGTTTGAAGGGCGGGCCGACGCCCCGGGGCTGCCGGGCGGTTCGGTACTGGTTGTACCGGCGGCAGCCCAGGGCGGCGCTGCCTGGAAGGGAGGGGAGAAAAGGGGTTTTCCTTTTAGACTCCACCGGAGCCACGAGTGTCGCGACTCCCGCGCGGTCCCGGCATTGATAAGGAAAGGGCGATGGGGCGCGGGAGCGACGGCTCTGCCCTCAGCTCGCAGGGGCTGCTGGGTTGGCGGCTCCTCCCGTGTGCGGGAGGCGGTCAGCGATTGGTCGGGTCTGGCGCCAGCATGGCGTCTCCCGCTGCCGCCGGCCCCGGCCGCTCCTGCCGCGCGGTAACCGGCGCCGCCGCGGCGCTTCCGCGCTCCCCCGTGTCCGTGGGGCGGGAGGGCGGAGGCGACGCCTTTCGCTTTCGCAGCCGGGTGTGGCCGCGGTGTTCGGTGTTACCGGCCGGCGAGGGAGGAGCCGGTGTTACCGGCCAGGCCCCGTCTCAGGAGTGTGCCCCTGCAGCAGTACCCGGGCTGGGGCGCTTGTTAAAAGCAGGGGGGGCTTTGCTGGGAAAACGTCTGTTCTGTAAAACAAGCTCGTGTACCTTTCAGTTTTGTTACTCACAGAACTGGTGGAGACGTGCCTGGGCTCACGCGTTCAGGCTGTGATGAAGAGGGATAACTTGTTAGAACGCTTCTAGGATTTGATGACTCTGTCAGTCTCCTTCGGTGGAAATGTTTAAGACTGCTTCATGCTTTGGCTGAGTTCCCGTATTGCTTTTGAGAGGTTTGAGTGCACTGGCTGAAGCCTTTTTGCAGGGATCAGTTGAATTATTCTGGTCTTTTGATTTTACAGATAAAATCACAGTTCAGTATAAAATTAAGAGAAATGTTCTGAATTTAAAATTCTGGGCCTCCTTTTCCTTGAAACTGGATTTTCAGATATGGCGTTAGAAGACATTGCAGCGTTCTAATGATTATTTCTGCATCTTGTTGCTGTTTAATGTTTGGTGTCCTGAGGAAAAATACTGTGTAAGATTTAGCAGCTCAGTGGTTTTATATTTCAGGAATATTTGCCAGCTGAATAGTTTGCACCTTGGATTTAAACTCTAGAGGGTGATCTGTTCAGGACAGGCATGTCCTAGAGTAGCTAGTGCATGATTTATACTTGTAATCAGGTTCCTAATTTGCAGTCTTAATTTTGCCTGGGTTGTGGAACTTTCTAGGAGTTTGTTTATTTTTACATTTCCTTGAGGCCTAGGCAAAGATTTAAAAAGTTAGCAGACCAGGGGAAGTATTACTTTGTCATGCTGTGTTGCTGCTCAAAACCTGTTTGGAGCAGGTATTCGGTAATTGCCAGATTTAGAGGGTGAATCTGTATCTTTATGTACTGAGCAGAAAAGCACAATGGATGTTTTTAGTTGCTGGGCAGCTTTTTTTGCCCAGGGAGTCAATTTATCAAGATTATGCTGCAGTGTAGCTAATTTATTTGTTAGTTTCAACAACTGTCATCTTAATGCAGATATTTATGTCAGTTCTGTAATCAAAACTGGAATCACTGTCCTTGCTTTTGTGTTCTTAATTGTTTCCAGTGCTGCTTCAGTGAGATTACACCCGAGGGCAGAAGAATCACAAAGCTGAACCAGATTTTGCTAAATGGAAATAACATAACGGTGGTAAGTCATTGTTAAAAGGCTGTATGCATTTATTTTCCGTACCTGCAAGTAGATCAGTAATTCGAGTTCAGCTACTTTAAGCTGAGCTTTCCAGACAGTTCCATTACATAAGGTGCTTTCAAGTAGATTCCAGGGCATACGTGTGCATGAATGATGCTGGAAAAGTGATCTTATTGCCTTACCTGGTACGTGTTACAGTTTTAAAAAAGTAAAATGAAAAGAGCATGGCCCTAATTTTATTTTGGTCAGTGTTTCCCTGGTCTTCAGGTGTGCAAGGGAATCAGTACTTTTGTTACCCACGCTGTAGGCCAATTCATACAGTGGCTTTTAACTCCTAAGTGTTTGCATGCATATGTATGCAGGTGGAATACATCTAAATTTAATCCATTACTGTCTGTATAAATGAGTTTGCAGCAGTTTGGCTGCTTAGAAGCTCATTGAGTCATTTGGCGGTTATGATACCCTGTGATGCCTGGAGAGCTGTACCTTGACATGCTCTGAAAAAAGCCCTGGAGATCTGTTGGATTATACCAAACCAGAAGCACTGTGGCTTTGAGTTTATCATGCGCTGATGTATGTAGATCAGTACTGAAACAGTTATGAAATACTGTGATTATGTATCCCTCAGCTGAACTCTGCAATTTCCTAAATACAACAAAAGCAGACCCACGGTGGTTTTTTGCTCATCTGCATAGATGGCTACAAAGTCTGGCCTTCCTACAGAAGGGCATTTCTAATTTTGTGGAGAGACGAGAGGAAGATGGACTTGAGCCAAAGTTGGCTCTGTGTGAATGGGGAGTAATCATTTTGCTGTCTTACCTACCTTGCACCTCCTCACCTGTGTCTGAGCAAGTGTCATCTTGACTTAACCAAAGCAGAAGGCTTAGAAGTGACTGTGCTGCATCCTTAAAGGACAGTACGTGTTCTGACTTCTTGGATGGGGTAAAATTGCTACCGTCCAGCTAAGCTGGTGGTATGCCGCCCTTGAAGCAGAAGCTGGTGATTTTTAGAGTGCAAATTTTCAGCAAGACATAGAGATGTTTCTGTATTAGATCTTGTGTCTCTTTTGGGGACACATCTTCCCACATCAGGAAGGCCGTGATTTAGATTTTTTCTTACTTTGGTCCCAAAAGCAGCACAGCTATTTGTCTTTAGAAGTGCTCAGCTAATCATTAAGAATATATCACTAAAAGGAATGGTTATCCTCCTCTTTTTTCCATTACTGAAGTTTGTCCTTTTGTATTTCTTCTGTTGTTCAGTTCTTTGCTTTCTTCACAGGAGAATGCTATGCAGACTTACTCCCTGCTGCCTGTAGAGGAGTTCAGTCTCTTTCGTAAGTTTTGGGCTCTGCATAGCGGTAGAGGTTGGAAAGAGGAAACCAACTTTCCAGTGTAGTGAGAAGTCTGGGGAAGAATTGGCAACTGGAGAAATTTTTCATGAAAGGAAGCGTGTTCTTTGTCCTTGTAAAAACGAGCTACAGTGTTTCTAGAAGGAATCATCTCCTTGAAGTGAATAGCAAAGACAAAAACCAGAATGTGTGTTACCTAGGAACTCCTTTGTGTTTTGCTAAATGTTCTTTGTGGTTTGGACATTCTTTTTGACATTTCCTTCTCTGGCAGTAACTGACTACTTCTGTTGGTAGAGGAAGATAATACTGAATCTAAAAACTACTTTTGTGATCTACCATGAAGTCTCCATCTGTTAAAGTGTTGTAAAGCAAGAACTGTCACATATGGGTTTGTAAAACTCAACCTATGGCACTAACACAAAACTGTCTTACTCTTTTTTAGCTGGTTCCAGGAGGAGAAGGACCTGAAGTATAAATTGATGCAGTTGTCATCTATGAAGATGTCTCATATATATGTGTAATCTAAACAGAGTTCTTGGGGTGTGGGTTTTTTGTTTATTTGGTTTGTTTACACACTCTTGCGGTTGACATTTGGTTAAAGACAAGGATTTCCTCTTCAGGAAATGTGCATTGCTAATAACACTGATTTTGTCAGTTGAAATCGTTGTGACTTTCTTGTAGAGACGTGTTTGCCAGTTCTGAATAAAAGGCTCTCTTTTTGTTAGCTACTGTGTTCTGTTATGCAAATGCACAAGTTAGTTTTGTAACTGGTTGATGGAAAAATTATGTTTCAGTTGCTGTCAGTCTTCAGTTTTTCTGCATCTGTTGCATTTTTTTATGGCCCAAGCCTGTATAAAATACAGGTCGTGAGCCCAGAGATTGCTGTTCTTTGGAGTACATGCCGGTACTAACGTGGATCCGTTGTTTAAACACTGCTTCAGGCTGTGGCACCAGAAACCATGGGACAGAGTGCTGGATCATTCTTAAAGTTTTTTCTTTGATACTCAGTAGCCTTTGGTTCTGCTGCCCTTGAGGTTCAGCTCCCTTCGATTTCTTTTGCCCGATAGATAGAGTTTCTCACAGTAAAAGCACTGTAACGGTATTTGGCAGACGAGGACAGGCAGACCAGACCTACTCATGTTCAGGGAGTAAAACCCCAAAAACCCAAACTAAAGGAAAGGCTAGTGTTAAACTCCTCCTTGGTGTCAGCAGTGACTCTGCTGGCTTTCACCACCAAGTGGTGCTGTGTGCTCTGAAATCTGCCCCTGCCTGCCCCTGCCTGCCCCTGCCTGCCGGGTGCAGAATCGTCGTTTTAGAGTCGGCGCTCTTCTGGCTGCATCAGTTCTCCTGTGATATAAAAACTTGAGAGATATTGGAAGCGACTGTTTGGGGCAACTTCTGTAAAGTAAGGAATTGCTGGTTTTAATTTGTCACGATGGGCAAAAAATAACTTGATTCTAAATCACCTCCACTGCAGCTTATTCTTCTACAATAACACTGCTCAACTGATTTGTGTGTGTAAATGGCTTTGAGAGGAATCGCAGGTGCCTGCTGTTCCCACAGGGACAGGCAGGGGACAGCACAGGATCATGCTTTGCCTTTCTGACACCAGAAGAAGAAAGAAGTGTTGAAGAAGGGGGGGTCAGGATTAAGAGACTGCAAGGAGGTTGCTGTACTAGATCCTTTTGCCTTGCTCTGACAGAAAAACTGCCTTCTGCTAGTTAGGTCTTAGCTCAAAACACTGCGAGAGCTCTTGCTTTAGCCTCTTAAAGGGGAGAGGGACGCCCTCCCTTCTGCCAGGGAGTGTGTGACTTGACTCACTTGTTCTGAATAGATGATCTGCAGTTGTCATCTTTAGATTGCGTGGTGACAGTCTATACCATTGACTCCCTGAATGGGTTTTAATTTCTGTCCCTGTTTCCTTCTCCAGCTTTTTTTTTAATACATCAATTAAGAAAAATATTTTTTTAAAACTTACATTTGATTAGAACATCATTTGTTGGTTTTGGCTGCAAACACTTTAATTGTTGAAAATAAGTTGCCTTTTCATCAGAACACTTAAAAAGATTTCTGATTTCTAGCCAGTGTGGTATGATTGTGTTGAGGGTTTTCTTGAATAAGATTCTGTACATGTTCCAGTGTGTGCACTTAATTTCTGTTTCACTCAGTATTTCGAAAACAGTCTTAAATTGAAGAGAGGTTTCATGCTTGGGAGAGAAAATGAGCAGATCTTGACTCTAAAGCAGCTTTTCAAAGGGAAAGGTAAGTTATTTTGTTTCTTTTTGTATTTTTGTTCTGACAGCACAAACATCTTGTTCTCTCAGGATTTTGTTATCTCTGAGAACAAACCCTTGGTGTTGCTTGACTTCCTCCTTCTCTGGTTAGCTTGTTTGATGGGTTTTGTTATTTTTTTCACTCCCTCCAGGGGAAGTGCTGAGACTTATCTTTAGGAAGGCATTTTAATTCATGACTCGGAGGTCTGCGGTCATCACTCTAAAAACAGTTTCTTTGCATCCAAACGCTGTTAATCCTTTATAATATAAAAGGAAAGATTTTTAACTTTCAGTTGAGAATACAAAGTATTCCAGATGGGTCTGGTTTGGTTTGTGTTCAGTATTCCTGTAGCCTGTTGCTTTGGAAGGGCAGGTAATAAGCTTTTCAGTTGAGTAAATGAGTGCTGGTGTTTCTTTGTTTTTCTTCCCCTAGAAATCTAGTACTGAATCATCCTTCGCTGTCCTGTAGGAGTTGTGGACACAGTGGTGTTCTCCAGAAGGCTACTTATGGTGCCACTACAAGTAGGTCATTTAAAATAATAACCTTAGGCTTTAAAAATAGGAAAAATTTAACAGTGCTTAAAGTTTAGAGCAGGGTAGTCATCAGGTTAAAATTACTTCATGCTTATGACATGCACAGTAATGGTTCTTCCCAGGTTTTTGGGTTGAGGTTTTTTTGTTTTTTTCTTCTTTAAGGTGGCACTGGTTGCAGTGATCTTGAGTTTACTACATTGCTTGCTGCCTTAGTATGAGCATGGTTCACTTCTGCCTGCTATTTCAGTTTACTTGCAGACATAGTTAAGAGAGCTGTTTGGTGTTGTGGAGTGTGTGTATGTGTATAAATATATATATGTGAATATGTACGAAAATAGTAAGACTTACAGTGCCCTCCCCACATCCATAGTTATTGCTGACCTGTATTTCAGCATTACCAGGATTTTAAACTGACACAGGCATGGCTGTTGCAAATGTTTCCATGTTAGTCTAACTATTGTGATGAAATAAATTTCAAAAGTAATCAAAGCACTAAATGTTTTATTGCTTGCCCTAGAATTATAGAGGCTTTCCCTGTCTAATTTTTTTTTTTCAGGATTTGCTGTATTATTTTACCATACGAAATGGGAAGAGATTTCTGGCTTACTGTTGGCTTTTAATAGATTTTTTTTCCTTGAGTTGCCCAGCAATTAAGTCATAGAGTTTAGAATTCAATTGACGGACATTTTGCATGTCTGTGTTCAAATATTGATGCCTACAAGCCATCATACAGTTCATGTTCATAGCTTTATGGATACTTTAAAGGTAGGCAATAGTCTTTATTTTTTAATAATGTTTTATCTTTTTCTCTTTGGCAAGAACAAGCAAGTTTGTCTGGGTGTATAGTACTTACAGCTTTTCCCTATTGTCAGCCTTTAAAAAGGGGAAAACCTATATCAAGTACACAGTTACAATGGTGATTTTTAAAGTACTAACTTGCATAGCAGTCTTGGGAAGAACAGGTGTGACTGAGTGAGAGTCTGATGCAGCATTACTAATGTTTGCTAAAACCCCAAAAGTTTCAAAGAATGAAGCATTTGCTTTATAGAAGATACTTGAGGACAATTTCTGATGCTGCTAAGGTTTATTGAAAAATTTGCACTGAGTTCGGTGGTTGTGCAGGTTTGACTCCTGCTCATACATTAGATCTGAACAGAACAGAAACCTGCATTTGAAGGAGGATTTTCTATGAAGGATAATCAAACTAGTAATCTACTTCAGGAATTACTTTAAAATATTTGGAGCATCGGTTAAAGACAAATATGTAAAGTTTATCATATGCTCCTCCATCAGGTGTGAGCATTGACAGCAGTCAGCCGTCTGCCTCAGAACTTGTTGGTGTTCAGCTGAAACATGTCAGTTGTGAGACTTCATGGCCATGAGCTCATGGGCCATGGTTCTCTCAAAGCACAAAGTGCTGCAAGTTGTGTTTCTTGCACAGCAGTGACTCTTCTCAACAGGAGTAACTATACAACAGGGCAAAAGACAAATTTAGTGAATATTATGTGTCATTATCAAAATAGCTGTTTGTGTTTCAACATGATGCAGATCCTTTTCTATAGCGGTAGTGTTGGCAACATCTGTTAGAATTTGGCTGATCCTCTCTTAAACTCATTTAAACTTTCAGCCTCCATTAAATCCCTGACAATATGTTTCACAATGGGAAGATTACTTCCTTCCAAAAATAAAAAGAAAAAGAAAGAAAAAAGAATGGGTGGAGGAAGTGGGGTTAAAAAGTCTGTTGTCTGCCAATGTTATGGGCTGCTCACTCCCTTTTCTGTAGGACTGACGGGGTTTTTTTCTTTTTCTGCCTTAACCTATCCTCTGCACCTTTGGTCACCTCCTGAAGTTTGTCTGTCGTTTTCTATGTTAGTAGGTAAATTTACCTATTGTATTTTCTAGAGCTTTGATAGTTGTTAAATAGTCTGTAATAGCCTTTTATAGTCTTTAAATTAAAAAGCAATTTACATTTTGGAGCAAATGTATTTGCTTATTCGTTTTCATAAGTAGCTATGAAAATTTATTTATCTGTTGCCCCTTTTAAATTAAAATTTAATGTTAAATAAGAAATGTATTGGAAGTAAATGCTCAGTGTTGAGAGATCATGGGAAATATAGAGAATTTGTATTCAAAATTATGGACTTTTTTCCAGATACTCTTCTGGGTCTGAGGCACACTGAAAGATTTCTTGTGTGGTGTGTTTGGTTTCATTGACTTCAGCAGAAAACATGGACTTAAACTAGCGAGAATCTGATGATAAGATTCTATATTCTGCCTAATGTAGTGTTGGGATGACTTGTCATCTGAAATCAAAAGTGTATCAGATGATCTTACCAGGAGGCTGGATCCTGGATCTGGAAATTACACTGATAGTGATGTTACACAATCCATGCTCATAACTTCACTGGTTTCTTGCAGCCTCTCAAGTTCTTAAGGACAATAACGGTCCTGTCCTCAGTGATGTCAGTTGTAAGACATGTGGTTTATCTGCTGTTGGATTCTGCTTTTTTGCCTGAAAAAACTGTTGATTTAAATGAGTTTGCATATCTTATGCTAATGATGTGGCTGGAATGAAACAGGATCTTGTGTAGTCTGATCCAAGGACTGTGTATGGTCATGGTTTGGAACTGAGTGGGAGGGATTGGTTACAGTTACTTCTTATTTGCACAATTTAATATCTTAAATATGAGTGAACAGTATCCTGGGAACAGTTTCATTTTGACAAGAGGAAATTTATAGATCCGTTTTATCCTGTATTGGAACTAAAATACATGTTTATGGAAGACGGCGAGTCTGGCTCAAACACTGAAACACCTCAGTTTTGGGTACACTATTAGAACTCTTGTAAAATTTTCAAATCATAACAGTCTGTTAGTTTATGCTTGTGGACCTTAACTGATGCCCTATGAAAAGGTATATATTGCTAATAATTAATATTTGGTTTGTGGACTATGTCTTTTGTATGCTCTAAAGTCACATATAAATAACTTTTGTTTTCTTTTCATTTATAAAAGTTCTGTTCACCAAACCACATAAGCACATACCTAAATTAATTGTTAAACTTCCTGAATCACTGTGTTGCTGCAAACTGTTCTGGTTGATAAACCTAAGCGGTCAGCTTTGTATTCCTACGTGTGTGTGATCAGTACGCAAATAGCTCAGAACAAGTTACCAGGCAACTGCACGCTCCTGCTGCACAGGAGGCACAAAGCACCTGGCCTGTTCCTTTTCATCTGTGGAAAAGTACAGATTCTCCTGTGACCTCGGTCACTCTAACATATAGATAAGGGTATTTTTCTATTCCTCTTACAGTGGGAGGAACAACTGCGTGTGTTTCTGCAGCATGTGAGAATTACTCTACCAAGATTCTTCTGTTTCAATTGGAAAAAGCCAAAACAAAACGCAATTTTAAAACAAATTCAACCCTCTTCAGTATTTCCCTCTCCCAGCTAAGCAGCTGTTTTTCAATTTATACTTTGAAGTCAAACTTCTGTAGATCGCTGAGCACCCTCTTGGACTTAGTGTAGCCTCTCACCAGTTATACTCCACCCTTCTTGAAGTGCAGTACATCATCCGGAGGGTTCAACAACTAATCTGTGCCAATATAATGCTGCCAAAATAATGTGTGGACGTACTAACTCAAGTGTGGTGTGTGACAAGGCATCACTGGGATTTTTAATTGGTGAGAAATGGTACATAAAAACCAGGTGAGAGAAACGGGACGTGAGGCTGGCGTACTGGTCTTCAAGCTTGCAGTGCAGCTCCATGGGCTTTGGCTGACTAAAGAAAAGCATGAGGCATAGGGGAGAACTGCTGCTGGATCTTACTGAAAGATGGTAAGTGATTCGGAGAGAGGTTTTCAAAGTCAGAAATTCAAGTTAGGTGCCCAGTTCCAAATAGTCTGTGAAATCATTGTGTACTTCCCTCGCTTGTGTGACTTTGTATATTGTCTGGCAGCTTTTGTTTCAAAGTTAACAAAGTGATGCCTGTGTGATAGGTCTCATAATGATCTCGTAATAATAGGCATAATTCAAGTAATGGAAAATGTCAGCATTTGAAATAGAGCCGTGATAAATTATTAATGATTTCTACAATTGTCGCTTACCATGCCTTCCATGTTACAGGTGTCTTAATCATTGGTGCTGTAACCTCAGACCTTGAGCTGTACTATCTGATTTTTGTTTCAGGGTATGCTCTGAACCTGCCATTGGCACTGCCTTAGCCCTCTGGCTAAACAGAGTAGCAAGTAAGTTGTGGATGATCAGTATGACCAGCGGGCAAACAGCATTCTTTTCAGATCAATAGGGAAGAAAGTTGCACCAGGTTGTCTGGGTTCCCTAATAGCAAAGGTCGTTGTCACATTTTTTGATGTTTTGTATTTTCTGCCTTGTTCAGGGTCAGTGGATGACTGGAGTGAACTCTCAGATCTTTGCAAACTGTAACTATGGAAAAATATTTGTTGACTTGCTTGTGTGCTATGTAGACACTGAAGAAATTGGATGCTGCTCATCCTTAAGTTGGAGATAGGAATGTGTTACTGAAAAATAAAATAGAACTGGGCCCCTTGAGGCAGAAATGTGTTGATAAAATCATGTGGTATTTTTAATTAAGACATTGTGACTGTTTTATCAGCTAACAAACAGATCCTCTGCTGAAATGATGTTTGTTCCAGGTAATTCTAGCCAGTCTCTCAAAGAAATGGATCTGCTTTGCAAATGAGAAAATGTGGACCTAAATACTGAAGCAGTAAGGGCTGTTTTTCTTCCCCAGTTCAAAACTATCACAGCAGAGCCTATATAGTTTTTAAATCAGAGCAGCTCCTTCACCTACTTGTTAGCACACAGAGCAGAATCTGTACTTTCTCCTTCTGTATAGTAGTTGCAAGAAAATTAGTTGCACTCCTTCACTTGTTGGGGAAAAAGTGGGATGTTGATCAAGTGCACCTGTAGCAAATACATCCTTTGCTTAAACAATTTAGACAGTTTTCCTGTGTTGATACTCATAGAAAAAATCAAAACCTGAAAAATTTACTTTAAGGATTAAGCTAATAAGACTGTTTTCTGAAAAGAAGAGTAATAAATGGAACGGAGTTTTAGAGAAAGTAGTTTTCATAGCCCTTTGAAGTGAGGTAAAATAACTGTCTGTAAGCACAATGTCTAAGCAAAAGATATTTGGTCTCTGTGATTCTTTCTCTGGCCTTCTGAATGAAAAGTCTGTGCGAGTCCTGGTGTCTGTGCTACAGAGACTGATCTGCTTTGCAAGCGGAGATTGTTCTGAAACAGAGCAAAGTATGAGAGATGGTTTTGATTACTATTGCGTAATTTAAACATACTGTAAAACAGCCACATCTTTTTGTGACTGCAAACTTCGTTTAACTGCATAAAGGATGAATGTGCCTCATGAATAGTTTCTTGTGTTCATGCACGTTGCCAGTGTTTTACTACTGCGGGAAATCCCAGCAATTGTAAACAACTAGATAATTCACCAGAACCTCTGATACAGAGAAATGATTACTTGTTTTGAGATTTATTTACTTATATAAAACTGCTTAGCAACTTATTTACTTACTTATAGCAAATTACAGTATATTTTTCAGTATTGCTAAGAATCCTTCTTGCCCAGGCTGTTCTGTGCAATTTTACCAAGGACTACTATGTTCATCAAAACAAAGCAGTTCACTGTGAAAATCTACCAAGGACTACAATGTTCAGCAAAATATTATACTTTTGGCCTTGAGGAACAGGTGGCTCTAACTAGTTGGAATTTTGCTTATGAGTAAAGATAGCCATATACGGATGGTAGAAGTTCTGTTGGTTCTCTTAGATAAGATAGAAAGTAAATCGTCTGAAAAACACTCTTGTTATTCAAGAAATTGGCCAAGAGAATCTGTGCATGCTCCTGGGAAAAAACAAAGTGAGAAAGACTACGAGCCTTCCTCCCAAAGCCCCCCGAAGACGACCACCAGGAGGCAATGAGCAGGTGCAAACATGACATAAACTGTTGACATCAGCCTTTCTAACTAGCACAGCCCTACTCATGAATATATATGTTTGTGTTAGGTAAAATATGTGGTGGGTGTGCAAGCTTTGTGGAGAGATCCCCTTGCATCCCGGTGCTGGAGTAAACATCCCTGATGTATAACTCTGTTTGAGTTGTAGAGTCTTTTTCCACGAATCAGTTTGGCACCCCAGATGGGTCCCTCTCTGTCCGGCTGCAGGACCAGCTGAGAGGGGGACGCTCTGGGCGCGCCCCGAGGCTTCTTTCTCGGAGACCCTCCCTCGCTCTTCCGATCTTTGCAGGGACAGACAAGGACCATCCATTGGCTGCGGATCAGGTATGCTGGAGAAAGGGAAGACCTGTAAGTCGTAAGGAGATGTCCTACGTGAGGTAAAGAGCTGTTGTGCTCCGCTTGGGGTTGGGGTGTGAGTCCCTAAGTAGTGTGGTTGTGGGCCCGTGGTGACACAGTGGTTTCGACACCCTGACCACTTTGGTATCCTGGGTCAACCTGGGTACTCTTAGTACAGTGTGATGGGAGTGGTGTGGCATTGCCATGTTACCATCCAATGTAAAATATGGTACCATTTATAATAATTCAGTCGATAATGATCAGGTGTGGATTTCTGGTAAATGATAAGTGGCAAACGGTTCATGGTATATGATTTATGCTTTTGGCTTTGATTTATGTATTTTATGATTTAGCAATTGTTGTAATTGGTGTTTTGATGTTTGTAATATTTGTCATTTTATGTTGTGTGAGTAATAAGTGTAAGGGGCCTCTTTGTGTGGTTGTGTGATTGTTTTTGTGTGTGAGACGCAGCCCAGCTGCAGCTGTGGAGTTCTCTGACCCACAGTTCCGTTATCCTGCCAGGGAAGTGGCTGGGGAAGAACGGAGAGCAGGGCAGACTCTGTACAGGGGGTAGTGCAGGACAAGTGAACATTCCTTAGTGCAGAGCCCTAGTGCCCGCCCGCTGGGTCGTGGGTCCTGCCTGTTTAATCATGCTCAGTGTTTTAAGTGGCACAGGTGAAATATCTTTAGCGAGAGGCAGTAATTCTCTGTTAATTGACTTGAATTTAGGTGTGTACTCTGTGGGGAGAGGGCACCTCTGTACCATCTGCCTGAGGGGGATATTGTCAGCTTAATCGGGTAGTGTGTTAAGGTCAAGTAGACAAGATGGGAAGTGGTCAGAGCTGGGGAATAGTTAAAAAGAGAAAAAAGAGCCCCCTGAGCTGCATTGTAAAACACTAGAAGGAGATAGGGGGACCTCCAGGCACAAGTGTGAATAAAAAAGATCCCAACGAAGTATTGCAATCAGTGGTGGCCCCTATATAAATTGAATGAGGGGGAGAAATGGCCCCTTTCTGGGACCTTGAATTATTAACACCCTGATGCAATTGATGCTGTTTTTAAGGAGGGAAGGAAAGTGGGATGAAATCTCCTATGCAGATGTGTTTTTCACCCTCCGAGACCATCTTGAAGATCAGATAGACTGTGGCCTGGCACCCCCATGATATCCACTAGTGTTGGCCGGAAAGAGAAAATAAGAAGGAAGGGAAAAAGAAAGGGGCTGAAATAAAGGATTTACCAGAGTACTATAACACCTGTAGGAAGCCGGCAGGAGGAGGGTGAAAGTTTGGAGGAGCCAGAGCCAGGCTCCCCCTTCACGGCCCCGTATCGAAGAAGCAGAGGTGGTGCTGGCTCCTCTGAGAGAGGCCGTGGGGCTGGATGGGGCCCTGTCAGAATAAAAGTCTTGTTTGCTTCCTTTGATCTTGCAACTTGGAAAAGTGTAGCGAAGGGGTACCAAAATGACCCTGTTAGAGTGACTAGGCATTTTCAGTTTCTGATGAAACAATGCGATCTGGATTGGAGTGATATACAATTATTATTGGATCACACAACAGAAACTGAAAAGCAATTAATATCAAAACCAGCCCAGGATCTGGCTACCGATCACTCTAGGGGTACAGATGAAGTTAGAAAGATCACTTCCCCTTACAGGATCCATATTGGGACCCTAACAGAGCAGCCTGTATGAGATTGCTAAATGCATATAGAGGTTAGATTGTAAGGAGCATGGAGCAGGCTATACTGAAAGCAATTAACAGGTCGGCCCTATCTGTCATTCGGCAGGGACCCAAAGATACTCCCTCAGAATTCCTGGATAAGCTGCGGGATACCATGAGGTGGCACACACCCTTAGATCCAGGATCAGAGGTGGGAATACAACAGTTAGTGTCGTTATTTATAGGACAATCAGCACGGGATATTCGAAAGAAGTTGCATAAGCTGGAGCCACCAGAGAACAGGGATTTGGAGACCTTGTTGAATGTAGTATGGAGAGTATTTAGCAATAGAGTGGAAGACCGGAGGAAGGAAAAGCTGGCGTGAGTGGCATCACGACCAGAAAGCAGGGGATTTAAGAGTGTAAGACCCAAGCAGCCTTTAGGAAGGGACCAGTGTGCATGGTATAAGCAGAAAGGACACCGGCAAAATGAGCGACCAGAGAAGCAGAGGGAAAAAGACAGAATACAAGCCCATGTTAAAGATGATGACTGACGGGGACTACGGGAGTATACCCTAGCGGATCCACTGGTTGTAATAAAGCTAAGGAATCAACAGCATGATATAGAATTTTTGGTTAATACTAGAGCAACATTTATTTTGTTTTAAATGAAGCCTTTAACACACTTAGATGATGATTTTATAATGGTAAAGGGAGCTACTGGTCAAAGTGAAAAGGCGTATTTTCTGAAACCTTTAAAATTCAAATAAAGAAAGCAATTAGGAGTACACAATTTTTTATATATGCCAAATTCACCAAAATCTTTACTGTGATGAGGTTCACTGTACTGGACCTTCCTTTGCTTGCCTTTGAGCTCCGAAACTCAGTTATTGTTTGCATTTGAATAAGAAAACACAGAATCCAGAAGGAAGATGCAATTAACATGGACTGTGCTACCCCAGGGATTTAAAAATACCCCCATTCTTTTTTGGAAACCAAGTAGCTAGAGATCTGGAGCAATGGGAGTGACTACATGAAATCGGGGAAGTCCTGCAGTATGTAGATGATCTAGTAATAGCCACAGAGACTAAAGAAATGTGCATTACATGGACTACTAGTTTATTAAATTTGGGGGGGACTTAATGGCTATTGAGTATCTCCACAGAAAGCTCCAGTAGCAACTAACCTACCTTGGATAACAAGGTCACAGCTGGTCAATGGACCCTAGGAACTGCAAGGAAAGAGGCTTCTGTCAGACCCCTCGGCCACAGACTGCTAAAGAGCTCTGCACGTTCCTAGGAATGACCGGATGGTGTCGCCTGTAAATATATAATTACAGACTCATGGTAAAACCCCTTTATGAACTATTAAAATCAAATCTGAAAACCCTCATTTGGAACGGAAAGGCAGACAGAGCATTCCATCAGCTGAAAAGGAAGTTGATGGGTGCCCCTGCTTTGGGTTAACCAGACATCACTAAGCCTTTCTGGTTATTCTCCCATGAGAAACAGGGAATAGCCCTAGGGGTCCTGGCCCAAAATTTAGGGCCAGATAGAAGGGCAGTGGCATACTTCTCTAAACAACTTGATGAAGCAAGCAAAGGATGGCCTAGCTGCCTGAGGGCAGTAGCAGCAGTAGTTTTAAATATCGAGAAAGCATGCAAATTCACACTGGGTCAGGACGCTGGCTTTCACCTCAAAGGTACCTGAAATACCAGGCCCCTCCTAGTGGAACAGGATGATATAGAAATAGAGGTTACTGATACTGTCAATCCAGCTTCTTTTCTCAGTGGAACTACAGGAGAACCAGTGACGCACGACTGCCTGGAAACAATTGAAGCAGTTTATTCCAGCTGGCCAGACCTCAAGGAGGAGCCATTAGAGGACGCTGATGTATCCTGGGATACAGAAGGGAGCAGTTTTACTCAACAAGGTATCTGCAAGGCAGGATACATGGTAACCACCAAAGATCAGGTAATAGAATCTAAAGTTCTTCCTCCAAATACCTCAGCACAAAAGGCAGAAATAATAGCTCTAACACAGGCACTGGAATAGCCAAGGATATGAAAATTAATATATGGATGGACTCTAAATATGCTTTTGCAGTGGTCCATGCTCATGGGGCAGTGTGGGAAGGAGGACTCTTGTCTGCACAGGGAAAACATATAAAGCATGCCAAAGAAATCCTCAAACTCCTGGAAGCAGTGCAACTACCTGAAAAGGTGGCTATAATGCATTGCAAAGCTCACCAAAGAAGAAATTCCACCCATGAATTGGCAACACTATGGCAGATCGTGAGGCCAAAAGAGTGGCTGAGAAAGGTGAAATAGAAGTGCAGTCTTTGGTCCCGGATGGTGAAATACAAATTGATGGTGAGCCTCAGTATTCTAAGGAGGATCAAAAACTTATTGAAGATCTAAGGAAACAGAGAAGAGGGCAAGTGAACAAAGACTCCTAAAAGTAAAATAATAGTACCATCTGCACTATTATGGGCTATAGTGATAGCAAAACACAGAAAATCCCACTGGGAAGCAGAGGCCTTATATAAATATCTTCATCAGCAAATGGTTGCCCAGAATCTGTATACCACCATCAAGCAGGTGACACAGCAATGTGAAATCTGTTTACAAAATAATCCTAAAACAGGACTAAAGACCCAACCTGGGCGAACAGGGAAAGGAAATTACCCAGGGTAACAATAGCAAATTGATTTTTTCTGAACTCCCAAGAAAAAGGGGGTTTTGGTACATTTTGATTTTAACAGATACTTTTTCCAGGTGGCCAGAAGCATTCCCTTGTTGAACTAATAAAGCCCAAGAAGTAACTAACGTATTGTTACAAGAAATATATACCAATGTTTGGGATTGCAGCAATAATATCCTCAGATTTGGGATCACATTTTGTAGCAAAAATTGTCCAGCAGCTTAGTAAACTTTTAGGAATAGACTGGCAATTACATAGCCTGTATAATCCACAAGCCAGTGGTCAAGTAGAAAAAATGAATCATTTAATTAAACAACAAATAGTAACACTAGGCCAGAAAGCTAAATTGTCCTGGCCCCAAGCATTGCCCTTAGGCTTTCTAAGAATCAGAATCAAACCCAGACAAGCAGAAACATCAACCCAGGTTGGAGATGAAATATTATAAATCTACAAGAGCAGCTGTGAGAAATAAAGAAATTGGTCCTAGGAATCACCTGGATGGACCTGTACACAACATTAAACCTGGTGATTATGTATATATCAGATCTTGATTCACCTCTGGAACCAAAATGGGAGGGTCCGTTTAAGGTATTATTAACTTCCCATACAGCAGTCAAGATTAAAGAACAGACATCCTGGATACACCACACTAAAAGTGAAGAAGGCCCCTAAGCCAAAATAGAAATCGACACCTGTGGGACTGCTAAAGCTTTGCATCTAAAAATGGTAACATGGGTATAAGTGCTTAAAATTTTGCTGAACTGTAATTTAAAAAGTACTTGGGAAGGGCCTTGTTCAGATGCTTATTTTGGACATACAGGCATTACAGGAAAGAATCTATTGGGGATGAATTTAGCAACCGTTCTGATATATGACAACATGCCAATTCAAGATTTACCCTAATGAAACCCCAGAGACTATTATAATTTACATGGGTATGGAATGAGTTTAAGAACCCTGTGTGATTTTGTACAAGTAAATAGCCTTATAATAGATAAAGTAATCATTTGACCTTCTGTATCTGCAATTTTGTTAGTCTTACAGGATGTGATTTCAATTATACTGCTCCTGTCACAACTTATCAGTTGTTAAGATCTAATTATAAATTAGTCCAAGATTGGCAACCCACACCTATTGGAATGGAAGAAAATTTTTGCATCATGAAAATTTAATTACTGTCCAACATGATGCAAAAAAAATAAACAAGTGAAGTCAGATGGAGAACACTACTGGTTGGATATATTTACAGGCTATTCCCCATTAGCTACCAAAATCTTAAATATACTGACAAACCAAATATGGACGTTACAGACTGTAATAAAATATAATAAACCCGTTTTGACAGAAAAAGAATTTGCGTAAGGGAAAGGGGGGAATTGATACAGAGAAATGATTACTTGTTTTGAGATTTATTTACTTACAGAAAACTGCTTAGCAACTTACTTACTTATAGCAAGTTATAGTATTTTTTCAGTATTGCTAAGAATCCTTCTTGCCCAGACTATTCTGTGGAATTTTACCAAGGACTACTGTGTTCATCAAAACAAAGCAGTTCACTGTGAAAATCTACCAAGGATTACAAAGTTCAGCAAAATATTATACTTTTGGCCTTGAGGAACAGATGGCTCTAACTAGTTGGAATTTGCTGATGAGTAAAGATAGCCATATACGGATGGTAGAAGTAAATATACCTGCTTTGTGACTCTATTTGAGTTGTAGAGTCTTTTTCTGCAAATCACCTCAGACATACATGTATCTCAATATATGTTTGTTTCACAGCTAGTCTAATGCATTAACTTTTTATGTTAAGAGCTCTTCCATAATAATGTATTTCTCATTTATGGGATAGACAATGGAAGAATTTCTTGAGATATCTAGAAGGAAATGTTGGGTGAGAAAAGAGGAGAGGCAGAATGGGTTGTGAAGTGTTAGTAAAATATTAGAGATTGTGTTCTAGTTCACAGAGGAAAAGACTGCTTTAGTTATGATACCAAAGTATTTCTCGTCCACATCTGTAAGCTGGCTAATTATTTCATACTTAAAAGCTTAAATGATCCTGAGAGGTTAATTTCAACTTTTTAATAGAGGCTACTTGGCTAACACAAATTATTCCATTTGTGTGTTCTATATTAACGCATCTCTTTCTCAGTGACAACTGTTGAGCTGAAAGCTTTATTTTTACATATCTGGGATACCAGAAATTATAGGACTAAGTAAATTGTCAGAGGTTTGCATTTACAAGTCTACTGAAGCTTTTAAGTGCCTGATGAATTAAACGTTTAAGAGCAAAAGAAACCCCACTGAATTCGAGTGGAACCATGTTTTTGTGAAACAGCATGTCTGTTTTCAGTACCCTCAACGCTAGATTAGAAATGCTCTAACTACATGATGCAAAGCAGTGAAATCACGTGAAGTTGCTCTTCTGTTTGTTTTGTGAATAAATTTCAAACGAGTAATTTGTCCTGGCAGATTCTGTGATGGATCATGTACTGTTTCCTCCCCCATAAAGCTTAAAAACTGACATAAATATCAGATTGTAAATTCTGGTTCAATCGAAATAAGTTATACCTCATCAAGAGGAAATTTCAACTTCGAACTGATGGAGCAGTGCACAGGTCTAATAAAAATGAAATTCAAACTACGGCTTCTACACTTCGTTGGACTGAAGCCAGAATGTACAGTACCTTAGAGGTGCAAGCTTAGCTGTAACCAATTTACCGTATTGTAAGTAATTTCTTTAATCCTATGTTCAGTTTCAAAGCTGTTTTGAGTGTGAAGCTGTGTGTATGCCGTAATGCAGTGTGTGTAGTAAGTTGAAATGAATGTTGCGTAACACCATGAGAACCAAATGACACCTGGCATGGCATTATAATTTACCCCAAAACCGTGGCAGGAGACGTTTACCAGGAAGTAGCTGTAACAGAAATCCACAATACTGCCAAATCACCTGTTCACAAGTGAAGATGCAGATTTTCAGAAGGACATAGCTAAGTGAAGCCTGTACACAAGGAAGAATCTGTTATTGAACACAAAGGAACTAATATTAAACTGAAGTCAAGTTTTTACAGAAAAATTCACTACGTTTATTCTTGAAGTTTCAGATTGCAAAAAAAGGGGAGGTATTTGTCACATTAAGTCAACAGGCCTTTTCTTAGGTGTGTACTGAAAGAGCGCGAGCTTTTTGCTCCAGGGTTAAATTATCAGTTTATACAAAAGCAGGGGCAGCTTTAAAAGGGAAATCCTTCATTGTTTCCTGCTGAAGTCATCAGTACCGTTAAGCCTTGTAAATACTTGAAATTTACATCGAATTTAAAACTAATAGTTTCCTCTTGCAAAGATTTAACTGTACCTTGGGGAAAAGTTGCTTGCCTTTGAGATTAAAAGAGAATTGCTCCTGCAGAGAACAGCTCTATATAATAGAAACGTCTCTGCCCTCTGTGCTGGCTGCAGGGCCGGTGGTAACCTAAAGAAAAGCAAACAAATTCAGTGAGTTTTTCTCTACAGACCAAAATGATGTTAGAGAATAATTTTACAAGAATGACATTTCTCAGTTACCTGTCTCTTGTTAAACATTTAGCAGAAAGTAAGCAATTGTTCTCTGATAAACTCTGATTGTCCTCTGCACTTCCAAGTGGGATCCAGGGTGAAAACTGTCTGGTTCTCGGACCTTGGTCAGAGCTGTGAGCTCTTTGGGCAGAGCTGTTATAACTTCGTCTGTGCACCTGCCTAACAAATGAGAAATGACACAGCACTTGCTACTGATTTTTTTAATGATATTTCTTTTCTCCATCTTTCTCTTTGCTTTTCTGACATGCTGGAGTCTCCCAGAGGACGGGATGGTGTCATGAGCACACAGGCACAGCATATCCCCTTCGGTTCAGACAACTGGCATGTGTTTCTTGGGCTGCTGCCTATAAAAATCATTTAGCTATGGCAGTAGTCCCAAGTGACAAAGTGGGTTGGTTGGTTGGTTTAATTCAACCTCTCTTGCATTGCTGCTTTCCCCACCCCATCCCCCATCAAGCTTATATGAAAAATCAAGTAACAGGGCAGTCCTGAAAGGGAAATGTTAGTGAGTTTTAAGGCACAGGGAACTGTTACTTAGTCTGCACTCCAGTATGCCAGGAAAGAGGTTTGTGCCAAGCAACTGCTAAACTATCTTTGTATGATTGTTGTTTAGTATGGTAATAAGGGATGAACCAACATTTCTGTGGCCTGTTCATACTGGATAGGCATTATTTGGTGCATATATGTAGCTAATACCTACTTTAGTGAATTGTTCTAGCTTGCAAGTACAGAATTTCAAATGACTCAATGCTGGATACTGTAAATATTTGGAGAAATTAGTGCTGAAATTCTAAACTTGCAGAAGAGAGCCACCACCTTGAAATTTTTCCTTCCTTCAAAGGAAAGGCATCCACTAATACTACCAGTGCTGCTTAATTATGGTATTTTGGTTTTATATCATAGCGTAAGATTAGGACTGTATTTCAGTTTTTCACAGATATTTCACAGTTCATGAAGAATGGAAAACTCAGGAGAAAGTACAAAAGCTTTATTTTAAAATACAACTTAACTGTAACAAAGCAGTAGGAAAACATCCAATGACAAAACTATCTTTGCAATATATCTTTGTTCCTCTTCAGTCATTTATCTCTCTTCTGCCAGTCCTTCAAAACCTTCCAAGCATTTTGTCTACTCTGTGTGTGTTGGTTTGTGTGTTCTTGGTCTAAAATTACATTTGCAGAACAGAGTTGTTTTGTCTTATTTGAAGCTCATGCAGCTAAATGTGTAAAGGAGTATCTCGGCTCTAAAAGCTACAATATGGACAGTTCACTTTATTAGCAAATATTTATTATTTAACCTAGATGGCTTATGAGCCGTCATGATTATGAGTCTCTCACGAGTATAATATACATCTAGGTAACACCTCACAGCTATTTGTGCTAGAGGAAATGAGGGTTCATTGTTAACATTTGAGATCACCATTGCTTCTGAATTTAATGCAATTGTAATAGCACCCACATGAATGAGATGTTGCAGGACAACAGGCTGGCAGAATACATACATCATAGGTTACAACCTCCTGTTTTAGAAACTTAAGAGTCAGACTGAAGTATCAGAAGATGTCTTTTTAAAAATCCTGTTAGTTATCTAACCCTGCTTGTTTGCATAAGTGACTACTTTTTTTTTTCCCCAAATACCTCAGAACTGTCTCAGATTATTTTGCATGTCTAAATGGTACTCCTGCTGAGAAAGTAGTGAGTGAGTCCTGCTGCCTTCTCGCGGCGTCATAGTGAAGGTGTCTGGACATAAGGGAAATGAGAAATGGTTGTGTAGAGAGGGGAACAGGGGCTTGGAGCGTGGCCTGGGAAGCTCCTGGAAAAGGACTCCCTAAATTACCCAGACCTTAAAAATTCCTGAGTTCAACTGTTTTTTACTAATTTTAGTAAATTCCAACTTTGGAAATGAAATTAACTTTTCACTCTGCAACTTGTTTTACAGTACATGGGGGAAGGCTAACAGTGGACTAAAACCCACGTATTTTTTTTAAACCTACTTCAACAGCAGTAAGTAAATGTTCTAAATAAATGTATTTCGGTTGCTGAGAGTGTAAATGTTTGTTGTCTTTCAAATCAGCCAGACCTGCCAAAGGCTAGAAGACGATTGAAACAGTTTTCAGTGTAAATTAAATTAAAAGCAAATCCATGTAAACAGACTGCATTTGCTGAAAAACTTAGAATAGTTCATTGCATAACTTGTCAGTGTTAAAAGGCTGCTAGCCATAAGGTGGGAGTGCAACAAAGATGTCCAGTCCAGGGAAATGGTGCAGTCGAGAGATTTTGTTTCTGTCGAATGGTGTACTTGGAGGTTTGCTGCTGAGCCTCAAGGTTGGTAATGGAGGAGGGGGTGGAAAAGGATTAGCCTAAGGGTGGAAGATGGGGTTTCTGTTCTTGAGGAGAGGGAAGAGCAGCCGATGGAGCTCAAATGCCAAGGCCCTGCCCACCCTGGGTTGCAAACCTGGCTTTGCTGCTTGAAAGCCTGTTCTGTAAAACACAGTCCACGGAGCTGCAATTGGTCAGGCTGCTGGTGGAGCAGAATGTGAGTGAGCTTTCTTCTCCCCCCCTCCTTAGTCTTCCTCCCCCACCCTTGTTCTTTGGTTGCTGAGCAGTGCTGCTCTTCCTGTTTTTGTACCGGGGAAGGGCTTTGGTGTCGCTTCTCTGCTGGTCCTGCTCTGTCTGCCTCCACCACGGGTGAAATGTCATCACTCCTGACAGAAAACTCGTCACCTGGCCCAGGGAAAGGGTGTCCGTTTGCCACCCGCATCTCTCCTCTGCTGTAAATGATTGTGCACTCGGGCAGGGCACTGGCAGCTGGCTTGAGGGAGGCCAGTATCCCTAATGGGAACTGTTCCATGAACTCCTGAACCCTTGTTTCTCAGGACTAGAATTGAGAGGCTGATGCCTGATGAGAAATAAGTTAATGCTGCAGCCTTCCCCACAATGGAGAGGAGCTTTTGTCACCTATTTCTACAGATCTTTTCACAGAATTTCCATTAGCTTTGCATCTTTGAGCACTTCACCCTTTTAGATTCTGACAGATCTGGTGAGGAGTTAACAAACGATGAGGAAACCAGTGATCCTATAAGCCTTGTTTTCCTTCTAGCTAAAATACAGCAACAGAAGAAGATCATGTCAGGCAGATCCAGAAGGAGAACTCGGGTCTTGTGTTGTGGCTGATCCCCATTTCACTCACTCTGCATTTCAGAAAAAGAATAGGCTGCTATCTGATAGCTGCTCCTGTCATTACCTTGGTGTCGTGACCGTGAGGCAGCTTTTAGCTGGTGATTCCCCAAAACCAAGTATTTGTCCTGTAACCCCTTAAAATGTGAGATGGCCCAGCTCAGGAACAAGTTGTATGTTCTCCAGTCTGTGCGTGCGGGGCCCATGCAGTAGGTGCCTGTAGCTGTCTGAGGGGACTGTATGGAAAGCCGGTATTTGGAGCTTGCTGGGGATGCTGTGAGGAGAAAACCCATGTGTGGGGTCCTATGGTTAAAGATGGATTTACAATGCCTGTGTGTGACTTGCCTGGCAAGTCTTTTCTCATTTTGTGCCTGTAATAATTTTGCAGTGCTGTACATTGTTAATACTCTTTCAATTTGAAGTATTATCCTTTTAAAAATGCATAATTAAATGAAACAGATTTTCCCTTACCACACACCACAGTAGTGAGCAAAAGGGGGAGGTGGGGTTGCTCTAGAAGAAAGGCCAGTACTTTCTTCCTGTCCCATCCTCTCATCCTTCCCCATCAAGCAACACCCGCAGAGAGCAAGAAATGTTCTCTGCCTGAGGCGCACTACTTTGTGTCTGCCCAGCCAGGAGAGTCAGGAAGAAAATACAGGTAGAGACATGGAGACAAAAAAGAATTGACCCTCTGCAGAGGGTTCATAGGAACAGGCTCCACGTGCCCTTCCTTTCTTGCTTTCCAGGGTGGCAATGGCACAGTTCTCGTCCAGAAAAGGCAGACCGCCTTCGTAAAGGCGATTCCCGTTCCCAGTTTATTACGTCAGCGTTGGGTTGCTTTGGGATGTCACCCTACGAGCGCCATGTGGGAAGCGTGCCGGGGGCAGGCAGCGCTGCGGAGCAGAACTGCTCGGGGAAGGGTGGGGGGGGGCTGCTTTCCAGGCACAAAAAAGGAGTGGGATAAGGAGCTGCCATTTGTCTTCCCTTCATGACAGAACTGCAGCTGGTTGTCGCTCCAGTGGTGCTCATGGGTGTGGCTGAAGGGTTACATGAAGCACCAGAGGCAATATGCTCCGGGAAGCGTCTCTCCGTTCTGCTGTCCTTTAACCACCTCGGGAAATGTGTGTCACAGTCCTGCCTCGTCAGGGGCCTGAGGTGCCCTTGCCCCTGGCGGTGCCCCGGGGATGAAGTTTCGTGATGCCCATTTTACAGATGGGAACTCAAAGTCCGCTTTGCAAATCGCGACGGCCGAGAGCGGCGTCCGGCTCCTGCGAGACCGCTGTAGCCGGTGACGGCACCTGTAGTGTCCTGCGCGGTTCGGCGCCCTCAGTCGGTGATGCTGTAGCGGTCAGCGCCGCAGAGTCACGGGCGGGTTGTGGCCCGGAGACCACCTCGGGCGTGCGTGTGAGCCCCGGG
>NW_020799096.1:7234300-7252306 GCF_003259725.1 Athene cunicularia
CGTAAAGGCGAAGGGCGGGGCTCGGTGGGTGCGAGGAGCTTCTCCCCGGGGTGGCGGCTGCCGGCGGCCGCGGCGGCGGGGCTCAGGCTGACTCCGGTGTCCGGTCTCGCCGTGCGTGTCCGCGCAAAACTTTTCCCGTTGCCGTCCCCCGGTTCCAAAGCAGCGCGCCACGCTTGTGGGGTGGCTTAGAACGAGCGGTGTGGTTGAGTCAGCCAGAGGCATAGAAGTCCGGGGACTGCGTTGGTAGAAAATCTTCAGTCCGTTGCAGAAGAAGTCAGGGATGTCGTCTCGTGTGAAAGCAGTTAAAGGCTCAGGGAAATGAATAACCCCCTCTGGACGCTGCTTTAGCATCAGCCTTCTCTTGTCCGTGCGCCTCCAGTGCCTGGGTCGGGGGGTGGTTTCACGGGGCTTGTCGCTTCATCGCTCCCTCTTGCTGTGGCCGCTCTTCAGACCTCGCTCATCGTCATTTGAAACCGGGGGTCGAACAGAGCTTAAGGGCACAGTCTAACCGAATGCAGCAAAGTGTGGCTCCTCACCTTTGAATGCAGGGTCTCTCGTGAGAAGGCCACCGTGATGGCCTTTTCATTTGCACCGTTCCTCCTTTCTTCCTATTTTAGTATCTCCTGGTCACGGCGTTCTGTGAGTTGGAGCAACTTTTGTTTTATGTCCCATCAGTTTTTTCACTTCAGGTCCTGCAGTTATGTCTTCAGTGCGATGCACTCAGTACGTGATCAGCCTTATAATGCCAATATCGCAAATTCTGCAGAAATTCAGAAGAATATGGTCAGATGCTGAGGCGTTGTCATCCCTTGAAACAGATGTGATGGTAGTGGCTGATGCCAGTAATTTGCCATTAGGATCTTTCCCAGTTATGCTTTCTAACTTTTTGCTCTACAGGAGAAAACAGTACGCACACTGGAATATGCAATCTACTGGGTCTAAGTTTCTTCTTTACACCTGGTCAAGATGCTCTTTACCTGGAGTTTGAGTTAAAGGAATTAAACTGGCATTTTAGACCATTCGGCAGCTTTTTTTTTCTTTTTTCCTGAGTGGTTCATAGCTTGTAGACTTCAAAGACTTTAAAATTCTTGCTAAAGGGCATGACTAGTGTTGTAGTCGTTTCAGTTAAGCGTTATTACTGTGCTAAGCCTCGAGGCAATGGTCCGCTGCTGCTACTTCCAAATGTGTATTTAAGTTTACAGGGTGGTTTGGTGTTGCTTAGCCACACATTCTAGATCTCAATATTTCCCAGGATGGTTGTTCTCAGCCATATCACCCTTTCTTCTGTTGCAGCCCTTTGAAGTATTCTTTAAGGGATTGTTCTTTCTTGTGCTGGGAACATACACAAATATTAGCTAAGCAGTGTCAGATGCAATAGGAGATAGATTTCCTCACACTGTAACCCATAGAACTACACTTAGGAATGATGCCTTAGACTACATGCGAAATTAAACAGTTGTGATAACGTGTTTTGAGATTGATTCAGTTTCACTGAAGGAGACTTTGGTCAGGAATTCTTTGACTTGTCTGGGTTTTGCTTGCATCCAGCTTAGTGGCTCAGTTCTAGCCTGGGTTTGAATCACCATCAGGTCAGAGGTGCAGTGCTCTTATGGGAGTTCCTGGGGACACCATTCCTCAAGGGACTTCCCTGGTAGTTTCCTGAGCTCAGGGGAGCAAGGGTACAGGGATGGTGGGAAATGAAAGCTGCTATTTTGCACGGTTCCCATCACACTTGTCAAAGAAAGGGCCCAGTACAACTCATTCTGAATTGACGCAAGTACCAGCACGTGGCCTTTCCACATAGGAGCATTTTCATCCACTTAAGAGCAGAATGTATTTCAGCTACAGTCGGCAAAGTGGCTTCCAATAGTTTCATTGGTCTTAAGGCCTAGTCGTTAAGTCACAGTAGTATACGATTGCCTTATGATGTTTTGACTGCAGGAAGAGTAACTGTTTAAAGTGTGGTGTATGAGGCATAACAAACAACAGAAGGCATAACTTACCAAAACTTTAATTTGTCTGTAATGAGTTTTTGATCATAAGGCCTCAGACCATAGAGGGAAAAAGGTTTGTTCTGATAGAGTGTACCAGTCAGTCTAAATCACAAGTCACCAGACACTTCTGATCACACAAGATAAGTGTAGGAAAAGTCAAGCCCTCATTTATTAATTAGTCCTAAGAATTTATAAATTAACTTCCATTCTTCCTCTTTTGAACTGCAGGATTTTTTTTACTGAAAAACTGATTCCTCTATCACTGCTAATGAGTGCTTGGCCTCCAGCTTTGCCCTGCTGGTTTCTCAGCTGTTTCTGTTAACTTGAACTCATGTCTTGGGTGTCTCTGGTGCCTTCAGAGCCCTTTCTCAGCCCTCAGTCAAGGACCTGAGAAGTCCACCCGAGGCAAGAGTGCTCTTTTCCAGGGCTAACATGCAAACAAACATCCCATGTTGTCTCCTAGCAACCTAACCATCCTTTATAGAGCCCTCAGACGTTAAATTGCTCTTTCATGTTCAATCACAAATGTTACGTCTCCCACCTCCTCCATAAAACGATGAGAGCCCGACACATTATCTGTAATGAGTATGAAGGGCGAGAGGACTCGGTGAGCTGCTTTGTTCCTCTGCCCAGGTGCCAAACAGTCCCAGACCTTTCCATCGGAGAGCACAGGCATTAGTGAGGATCTGGTTATTCCCCTTCGTTTCATGCAGCGTGGGAGTGCATTCATGACAGACCTTTCTGCCAGGTTAAGAAAAGGGCTATGCAGAAATATTAGTATTCTTGGGAGTATATTATCTGTGTTTGAAATGCGGTATATTTGTTCTGGATATGTTTTTGAAATTTTTTTTTAATCCATAAAATATTTCATCTAATCTGTGGGACACATGATTAAACTGGAGTTGTGCGTACATACATTAGAACAATGGGCATCATTTCAGAGTTCTGAAGGGCAGTTACAGGAAGGTAGGAGATAGATTTAATGTTACGTTTTCATCTATTGGACTCGGTGACGCTATTTGTTAGCTGCATCATTATCTCTACCAGCTCAGGGAGTGGTTTACATCCAGTACCACTGAGAAAACAGGAGGGGAGAGGAGAAATGAGTTGGAGGTGGCAGGGCATTTTGCATTTTGGGGGATTTGAGCTACAAGTGTAAGCATAAAATCAATTTCCTAACATCAGCAAAAAATACTTAGAGGTTTTCATTTGACTTGTAGGGAAACAGCATTCTTTGAGTTGAGAACTTTGAAGCTCTTCCTTTGTTAATAGGCAACACTTGCTGTTCTTTCCATGCTATGATCTTTCAATGGATTTTTATTGATTGTTCTCTGGTTTTGCCCACTCCTCTGCTGTCTCCATTCATGATGATTTTTCTAAGACAAGCAAAACTGTATCTCACAACAAATGCAAATCTACAGAAATTGTCTGACTTCTGGCAGTATGTGCATACAAAAATAATTTAAAAATACATCTGTATTAATTACGTACTTATGGTGCCTCAGGGCTCTAGTGCTGGCTGTTTATGGAAAAAGGAATAATTTAGGAGGCTAAATTTGTATTAAACAAGTGAGATATATGTCTCTAAATTGGGCTCTTGGGGACCATTTCTGGGTAAGAGCATGCAGCACTGATAAAACTTGCTAATTACTGGTGAGCAATGTGATTACTGCTATGAAATAGGAAAGATCAGAATCCGGTCCATCTTAACTAGCAGAAAATGAGTAAACCTAGTAAAACGCTGATTTGATGTGAAGGTTTTTGCTAAATGTGTGGTTGAGGTATTGCTGTGAAAAACTAGATGGCTGACATTATTTCAAGGTGGTGATATCTGTCTCTCAGAGTAAGTGGGGTCATGTTGCCAAAATGCTAAGAAGGGGTTTTCAGAAAACATGCCTGCTGCGATGGTGTTCCCACAGCCTTCTGGTCCAAAGCACAGACCTCTGATAGTTCAGCTAATGGAGTAATTAACACAGCATGACAAGACCTTATTACCCTTTTGAGCATATAAGTTGCACACTGCCAGTAGTTTGTTAGATGAATAATTTATGTATGGCAACATATTTGACAAGTTTATAGAAGAGATAGCAGTGGTTAGCAGGAAGCTTGCATTTTATCTTGATGGTAAAAAAGGTTGTGGTTAGAATCGTAGTCTGAGAAAACACATAGTCTAAAAGGCAGAATTTAAGTGGATTAGTTTTAGTTATTAGACTCTTCCAGTTCTTCCTAGTGTCTCATTTAAAAATCCCCTGATATTTATAATCCATGTGAATAAGAGTTATTTTTCTAGTAGTAATGACTGGGAATGAACAAGCAATGTTGAATACCTTCCAGCAGAAGAGATGGAAGTCATAGTCCAGGGGTTTTCAGGTCAGTGCTGCTTCTCAAAAGTACAAAGTACAAAAAGTACTTGGCTAGGGAACTTCTCTCCCTTTCTGAAGACCTCTGAATTGGTCCTCATACTCTGAGGACCCTGAAACAGACCTTATAATTTAGCAGTCGCAGTGCACAAACCCCTCTAAGGCACACCTCTTGAGCAGGAATTGGACAGACCTGGGTGGTGTTGTTTCTTGTATCCCAGGCATGGGGATCTCACCTGTTGAGGTATTGTTCTGAATCACAGAGTGGTTGAGGCTGGAGGGTGCCTCTGGAGGTCATCCTGCCCAGCCACCCCTGCTCCAGCAGATCCTTCTAGAGATGCCTGCCCATGACCATGTCCAGGCGGCTTTTGAATCCCTCCAAGGATGGAGACTCCATAACCTCTCTGGGCAACCTGTGCTAGTGCTTGGTCACCCTCACAGTGAAAAAGTGTTTCCTGATGTTCAGAGGGAACCTCCTGTGTTTCAGTGTGTGTGCATTGCCCCTTCTCTTTCATGACACCGCTGAAAAGGGCCTGCTCTGTCTTCTCTGCACCCTCCCTTCAGGTATTTATATACACTGACACGATCCCCCTGAGCCTTCTCTTCTCCAGCCTGAACAGTCCCAGCTCTCTCAGCGTTTCCTCATGTGAGATACTGCTGTCCCTTAATCATCTTCGTGGCCCTTTGCTGGAGTCTCTCTGTCCGTGTGTCTCTTGTACTGGGGAGCTCAGAACTGGACCCAGCACTCCAGCTCTCACAGCACTCAACAGTGCTGAATAAAGGGGTAGGAGCATCTCCCTTGGCCTGCTGGCAGCACACCTCCTAACACAGACCAGGATACCGTTGGCCTTCTTTGCAGCAAGGATACATTGCTGGCTCATGTTCAGCTTGGTGTCCACCAGGGCCCACAGGTCTTTTTCTACAAAGCCACTTTCCAGCTGGGCAGCCCCCAGGATATACTGGTACACAGGACTCTTCCTCCCCAGATGCAGTTATGGTCTATTAAACCACCAGCGCTTAGTGGGGAGATTCCCTTTTCTCCAAGTGGATTAAGGAGATACAGTACTGGGTGACCAGGAACATTTTGTAAGATGAATGCAACTAGTCTTCCTGTTGTACCTTTCTGAGCAATATTTAATCTGTACTTTAAAGGTATCTCACGTTTTCTGAGCATGCAAAACTGACAGGCAGATTTCCCCCAGTTGCTCCTGCAAGCTTGGTCAAAAACTATTCCCTGCTAAGCTTTTCTTGGATGCTGACCTGCCTGTACTTTCTTTAGGACTACCACTTTAAATGTTGATGGTGAAGTGAGAGGGAATATGGGTCCTTCTCACAGTTCTGCAGGATCTCGAAATGAACTGGAGCTGCCTGGACTTTTGATATTAGTTCAGTATCCAGTGCCTGTTGTATAAAGGAGAGTTGCCTTCCTCACAGTTAAATGGGACTGTTTGTTCCATCTTTTAAAACTCTCTTTCTCCTCTGCTGGGAACCTTTAGTGCCAAGAATTGCCCTGATCAGTCTCTCCTGAGGTCTCTACCCACAGCCCAGGAGCTCCATTTAAGCTCAGCCTGGGGCTGTCCCTTCCTCCCTGAGTAGTGTTGGTCTTCATTGCTCCAGGCCCCCACAGGCTGGCTGTTTATCGGCTGTCATTACTGTGGGCCTGCCTGGCTACCGTGGGACTCTGTGTGACCCTGGCTACAGTCCCTGGACAGGATCCTGACTTGACTTCCTTGGCTCCGTATCAGATCTGTGCTGCCACCATGGGCTTGCCTGGTGATCCGGACTTGTAGCCACCTCTGGGGCTGCCCCACCACCTTGCTGGGGAGGTCAGGTAGGTCCTGCCAGCCCAGAGAGCCCTATCCCATGAGGAGCAGCCAGCTCTTGCTGGGCCTGGACTGCTAAGCAATATTTCAACCTGCTTCTGGAGCTGGGAAAAGCACTTTGGATCAGCCCTGGTGTGTCAATATGATTGCAGAAAGCTGTTGTTTTGGTGTTGGTTTTGTTTGTTTGTTTGTTGGGGGGGGAAGTTGTTTGTTATTATTTGTTTGAAATCACGTTTGGGAAATGAAGATCTCTAGTTTAGCAGAAAGATCTGAAAATAGCTGCATTATGAAACCTAATAAAAGTACTGGTGTCACCTTACTTGGAGAGGTTGGAGCCTGGGGGCAAACACTGTTTAAAGGGAAGTCTGCCTTTTGAGCCTTGAGAGGTTTAAGCTGGCTCTGTATGCAGTAGCAAATCCAGGACCAAGTGTGCTTGACTAACTGCCTTAGGCTGGAGTGATTACCCTGGGAAGTGTGTTACCCCAGTTCCCGTTCGGGTGTGGCTGGCAGGCGGCACCGTACGCCGTCTCACCCCACGGGGGTGCCTGGCTCAGGCGACTCGGCATAGATATGTCCTCTGCGGGGATGGACAGAGTCCCAGAGGAGACACAAGGCCCAGCAGCACTTCAGGATGCTCTTTCCATGTTTCATGGCATCTTTTTCCTTATGTCCAGTTCTCAAGATACAGTTTTTGGAAACTGCTTGCCGAGAGGGCAGGATGGGGCGGGGGGCAAGGAGCACTTACGTTGCCATAGGCCAGGCCTGCAACCTGGCCCAGCAGGCTGAGCAGCCTGCCAGGCAGTCCTGGGCTGCGACTAGGACCTGCTTTGGTCCCAGAGTAGTGTTTTAAGGAGCAAAATGTCTTTTTTCTATAGTCTAATATGAAAGCGTAGATCCTAGTTTTAAGCAGTAAAAAGATCTTGGAAGACTCCAGATCAAAGTGTAGCACCTAGCTGAAAGGGAACCAAGGTGCTCTGCCTTAAGGAGCTCCCATCTGCAGCTGGGCAGCAGCAGATATGTATGTCCTGGGCCTTGGGACTGAAGCAGCTTGGCCAGGGTTTGTGGCAGATGGGCACAGAAGTCGGTTCTCTCTCGCTTTATTCAGATGCTCCATCTATCAGGTCATACAGCCCTTTTGTGGAGACTGGGAGAGTATGGCAGATCTGGATATAGATGTCTTGGTGCCCCTGGCCTGCAGAGGGAATGCTCTCGAGGTTCTTGCTAAGCCCTGAGCAGAAATAGACAGTGAGGGGTGTCTACTGATTGCTCTTGAGCAGTCATTCCAGTGCCTTATTTGTAAAAGAAGAGATACCTTCCTTTCTTGATGGTAAATTCAAGCTTGCAGAAGCCACCCAGACCCTCCCAGTGACTACTGACTGTGTGTGATGGTGTGGAGTTAAGGCTGAGCTGTAAGGGTGGCAGGTGCTTTAATTCTGTAGTTTGTGATTTATTTACCTATTTCCTGAGATCTCTATTTAGCTGTTTGGTCCTTTCTAAAAAAGACACAAACACCAGAAGGCTCACCCAGCTCTCCATGGCAAAGTTTGGAGGCATCAGAGTCTAATTAAACATTTGAATTTATTTCCAGAATTTAAAAAAACAAAGGAAGGGAGTAACAAAATTCCTGCCAATGTAATTGTGACAGTTGTATGTTTTCTTTTTCTTGTTGGTGATCCAAACCAGCAAGCACAAGAGTATTTCTCTAGTAAATGTGCAAACAGCACTCTGTTCCATTCATGGCTTGTTGATACCCAGATGCTTCCTCTCGGGGCCCAAGGATCACAGAAAGACCTGGCTGGTTGGATGCGTAGTGTATAGCTATCCAAGTGTCAGGAGCTTGAAACTTATGTATGTTGAGTGCCTGTGGTAGGAAATTTAGCTTTATTCTGACTGAGGTTTGTAAACAAAAGTCTCCTCCCTAAGTAAATAAGGTTCATCCTATTTTATTTCACTTGTGTGATCTCTTTTCCAATTAGTTTCTGGCAGGCAAGAAGAGTGTTGGATGTTGGGAAGCTCTTCTGAGAAAACGACAGCTGTGCCCCTCTGCTGGTATTACCTGTTTTGGGAGGCTTTGCCACTGCTGCAGGCGGTGTGCTGAGCTGAAGGGACCTTGGGGCTGATTTACTACGGTGGTTCTTGTGTTGTGTGCCTTGTCAGGGGCTCAGGGGAATCTCTTTTTTGACCTGCTGCAGGGGGGGAGCAGGTGATGAGACTGACTGCCCTCAGCACTCTGCACTGTTGCCTGTACCGGCTTGGGCTTTCCCTGCTGGGATTAAGTCTGAGGGGGTGACAGGTGAAGGTTTTCTTCCTGTATTGAATTCACAGGTTTCCTTAAAGTGTGTTCGGATGGAATTTGTAAAACTGTATGGGGAAGGTTACAGATATATTTCTGTGTCTGCATCTTCTCATTCCATTTCTGTTTCTGCCTCTGAATTTTGGAGCTCTTTCTGGTCTGCTTGCCCTTGCCACCCCAGAGAGGAACCTGCTTTTTGTAGTTGCTGTCAACACTTTGTGACTCACATTTGCTTATCAGGGGCGTAATTACATGTAAGCCTGACACTGGGATTTTTACAACCTGAGGCATGACTAAAGATTATTGTTCTGAACTATAATTAAGCGCTCATTTTATTGCAGTGGGTCTTGAAGGGAACTTGATAGTTATTATTAACTGTAAGCGTGAATGCATAGAGCTGCAACAAACAACTGCAGCTGTCATATCGTTGCTAATGCAACATAAAGCTGAATCCTCATTCAGTTTGTTTCCCTCCTAGGCTTTTCCTAATTCCTGGATACAACTGCATGCTTCAGCGTATGTTGTTCTCCTGTGCCCTGCATATAATCCTCTAGGTTAGGTTTTGGTTTCTGATGTCACTTTTGGGCTGTTCATAATATCTCGAGGAGAAGCAAAACTGCTAGAGATGCTCATTTCGCATGGGCCAAGAGGTCTGTCTAATGTGGATGTTTTTTTGCCATGGGATCCCTACAGCCAGAGTAGCATCAGTGTCTGGTATCTAATTCAGTATTCAGGGTTTTGTCAATGCTGTGCTCTCTCATGCAGAATCCCCAGGTACCCCCAGACTAAGTACTGCTCAGACTAAGTACTCAGTACTGCTAAACACCCATTCTTCCGATCTGGTCCCTAGTGTGGTGCTGGCCTGTGGGCTTCTACACTCACCTTTCTTAAACGCTTGCTTGTGTTCAGAGTAAATCTCTGTCTCTAAGTTAGCATCCTGCTTTGGTGAAGACAAATGGAATTCAAGACAGACTTCTGAAAATGTAAGCATTGCTAGGGCAAGATGAGAAGTAAATCAGATGTATGGCACTGCTTTCGTTTCCTATATTAGTGCTAGTAACAGTTCTTTGATCTTGACTTGCAGGTATATAGTCTGTTATTATAACAGACTAAAATCTTCTAGTTTAATCTTAATTTTACTGATCTGTTTGAAGTGTGGCTTTGAAGTTGTTGGCAAAAACTTCAGAATAAAATGCCGTGAGGGAACTGAAAAATAAAGTTACAGCTGAATGGAGAATTTTTGATGCTTATAAACAGCTTTCCAAGAAGAAAATAATTTTTCCACCTTCTCAGGATTCCTAAAAGAAATACAATCAGGGATCAACCAGCATCCATGGGCTTAACTTCAGTCTCTCTAGAGAAAGTCTGTGTGTCCATTTCCATGCAAAACCAATTTCCCTGATGATCCCTGCCCCTAACCGTTTTGTATGACATCTGATGGTTGTGTCGGATTCTGTGCTAGTTTTACGTTGTCTGTATGCAGTTACCTGTAGACTTTTTAACATTCAAACAAAGCCAAAGTGTGTCAATCGTGATTTAGCAAATAATTATTTCTTTTTTTTCAGAAGGTCCAAAAGGGCACTGGAGCTTCACTGAAGTCCGTAAGTGTGCTTTTATTTCAGTATGGCTGAACACAACCTTGAAGGTGGTGGTTTTGTACAGACCAGGGATTTCTGCAGAAATTGACCTTCCGGCTTCTTTTTTCTCTCCCATCCTGGCCCTTTTCGTTTTGACAGATCCAAGCATATACAGCCTTCAAGTATTTGTCTTTCAGTGTCTCAGTGGCTGCCGCCTTCTCTTCCACCTGGAGGTTGGGTACCTGTTATACTGCTCTGCAGTCTGTTGGATTCAGCAGCCGTGGTAGAAGGGTTGGTGCCTGTAACTCTTGTCTCCCTTCTGATGGAGGTTGTCATCACAGCAACAGCAGCCAGCAGCTCCTGGCTCCTCAGATCCTGCAGCTTGGAGCTCGCTGGCACAATCCAGCGTCTTAGCGTTGTGGACTTGAGGCAGCTGAAGAAATGTTGCACGGTTGCTCTTGTTGCCCCTTTTGCTCCTGGTGTTAACCTCCAGCAAAACAGAAGAGCTGGAGGTGATAAATATTGCTCCTCTGGCAGAGCCCATGTGACAGCCCTGAGCTGCAGGACTTACGTTGGGGTGAGGTTCAGGCTGCATTGAAACCAGCAGGAATTTCCCTCGTCAGTTCAGTGGGGTCAGTGCTTTGAGCCTGAGGTCTCCAGAGTGTTAGATGGGTATGTATGGCCAAGGTCACGGACTGAGGGCCAACTTTCACTACAGACCCTAACAAAACTTACTGAGGTTCCAGTGAAGGTAAGGCAAGGTAATCTGCTCTCAAAACACTGAGTCTATCCAGCAAGCTTGGTAGCATTTGTGTCCCAAGAAAGTGAATTTTGTAGCATGCTACTCTCGTACCCATCATTTGACTTCAGTAGGGTTTTTTGAAAATGTTTTCTTTCACGTTTCTGAGCACACATTTGGATTTTTGGGGGAGAGAATGAAGGTGAATTTGCAGTATTCTGACCGAAGATTTGCCATTAAGCCTGCAGTTACATTAATTGTGTATGATTCTCTTGGTTGTAAGGAGCCAAGGGAAAACAATTCAGACGTGAGCAATTTTATCAATTATTTACAAAGTGATCCGTTAACAAGGAAAGCATAGCTTCTAATTCTAGACAAATGAGGTCCAAAGGAAGTGGAAACCACCATCAGCAGTTGGCAAGTGGTTTTGTTCTGAAAGGCCAACTCCATGTTAAAACCGGTTTCCTTTTGTTTTAAACAAAATTTAGGAGGGAAGGAGAAGCAATATCTTATATCTTGTTGTAGATTATAACTGTATGTCCACATCTGTATTATGACAATAATTTGGAAAGATATTATACTAGAAGGGTGCCATCAGCACTTAATCTAAATGATTTCAATATGTGGGAGATGGCCACAGTCTTCACTATATATAATGTAGGAGCATTCTGGGCACCTGTATGTTTAAATGATCCAGGTCTGGAATGCTGATTTTATTCACTTGAGTTTCTGACTCCTGCCTTTCTGGAACTCTGATCAATGTAAGTGACAGTGTCAGGCTCTGGGTGTAGTAGAGCCGTTGGCTGTTGTGATATGGCAGCCTGGACCCCACTTCCCCCTTTCTTGTTGGAGCAGAGTGTGAAATGTCTTGTTGGGTATTAAGCTTAGCACTTCAAAACAAAAAAACCCCAAGTGGATTCCTCTAAATGCTCAGATACAGGGTTGTTTTTTTCCTGCAGCTTATTTCTGACTGAAAAATTGTCCTGTTAATCCAAAATGGCTATTGAAGGCACATGTATGTAGCAGGAGCTCAGCAAGGAGCCAGGCCTGTGCAGGGACCTGAGATAATCCATAACGTTGAGGCTGTCTTAAAAGTGGTCTCCCACAGGGCTCGGTTTGGGGGCCACTCCTGTTTAACATATATATTGATGATCTAGACAAGGGGATCAAGTGCACCCTCAGTCAGTTTGCAGATGACACCCAGTTGGGTGGGAGTGTTGATCTGCTCGAGGGCAGGGAGGCTCTGCAGAGAGACCTGGGCAGGCTGGAGCCATGGGCTGAGCCCAACTGGGGGAGTTTCAGTAAGGCCAAATGTCGGGGGCTGCTCTTGGGCCACAACAACCCCCAGCAGCACTACAGGCTGGGGGAGGAGTGGCTGGAGAGCTGTCAGTCAGAGGGACCTCGGGGTGTTGATTGACAGCCAGCTGAACATGAGCCAGCAGTGTGCCCAGGTGGCCAAGAAGGCCAATGGCATCCTGGCTTGTGTCAGCAGTAGTGTGGCCAGCAGGGACAGGGAAGGGATCTGAGCCCTGTGCTCGGCACTAGTGAGGCCGCCCCTCACTGAGTGGGTTCAATTTTGTGCCCCTCACCCCAAAAAGGCCATTGAATGACTTGAGCGTGTCCAGAGAAGGGCAACGGAGCTGTTGCAGGGTCTGGAGCACAGGTCTGCTGGGGAGCGGCTGAGGGAACTGATGGGGTTTAGTCTGGAGAAGAGGAGGCTGAGGGGAGACCTCATCGCCCTCTACAACTCCCTGAAAGGAAGCTGCAGGGAGCTGGGGATGAGTCTCTTTAGCCTAGCAGAAAGCGACAGGATAAGAGGGAATGGCCTCAAGTTGTGCCAGGGAAAGTTCAGACTAGATATTAGGAAGCATTTCTTTCCAGAAGGGGTTGTTGAGCGTTGGAATGGGCTGCCCAAGGAGGTGATAGAGTCCCCATCCCTGGAGGTGTTCAAGAGTAGGGTCTCTTTAGAGCTTAAGGATATGCTGTAGGTGAGAACTGTGCCAGGCGAACGGTTGGACTAGATGATCTCCAGGGTCCTTTCCAACCTAGATGATTCTGTAAAAACTTGGGGTGGCCCTGGGTACCGGCTGTGGGCCTGAACAGATGACTCTAGGTCATGTGCTCAAAGGAGAATGAGCGTTTTGGAGTCCTCTGCACCTATGCAGGCTCTGCAATGTGAGTATTGCACCTCCAGAATGGCACTGGCAGTAATGCTTTCTGCATCCAGTGTTTTGTCTTACTCTACTACTAACATCTACTCTACTAACTACATCTTACTGTTTCTCATAGTTGAGGATCCAGATCTGGCTAAGCTGCTATCAGCCCAGCCCTGACTAGGGGAGGCCTTTGGGGGCCTTCCCAAAATCCAGACAGGGATCTTTCTTGCCAGGTATTGTGAGAATTGGGATTTCTGCCTGAATCTCAAACCTAAACACACAGCTCTGTGTGTGTTGGGGGTGAGGTGGGTGGATGTTAGGAGTATGGAGGCAAAAATTATTGAGTCACACTTTTTAACCTTTTCTGACTCCATTAGCTTTTCGTATTTGTTGTAGGTTAATCCTGGAAGGCCGTGAAGCATCACACAGCTGCTTGTTCACTCTCCCTGACCCCCAGTAGGAACAGGAGAAGAGGAAAGGAAGAGTAGAAGCAAGAAGACTTCTGCATTAAGATGAAAATTGTCCTTCGCTTATGAAACAAGTGAAAAAAGAGAGAAAGCAAGCAAAAAGTGATGCAAAGGCAATCACTCGCCACCTCCCATTGGCAGACTGATGTCCAGCCAGTTCCTGAGCAAAAGATGGCTAACACCCCTAAAATCCCTTCCTCTTGCTTTTTATTGCTGAGCATGGTGTTATGTGTCATGGAATATCACTTTGGTCAGTTGGGGTCATCTGCCTGGTTGTGTCCCCTCCCATCCTCTTGCATACCCCCAATCTCTTCACTGGTGAGTGGAGCGAGAAACAGAGAAGGCCCTGACACTGTGCAAACACTCCTCAGCCACAGCTAAAACAATGTTATCAGCATTGTTTTGGTCACTAATCCAAAAACCACAGCACCATACAAAGTGCTGCAAAGAAAATGAACTCCATTCCAGCCAGACCCGATACAGTACAACATTATAAGACAGATGGGATCGATTACTCTTCCCATGAGGAATAAGAAATTCTTCACCATCAGATGTAGCCCTGCAGCTGGATCATTAATAATCTCTGCCATTACTTGAAGCTAGACTAATATTTACAAATGATTGTCCAGATTTGAATGAGCTTTTGGTACACCACGATTTCTACCTAGTGGGGACATGGCTAGCACATTAGCCAGAGTACTTCTGTTATTTAGCCATTAAATTATATTATTAATACTGTTTTATCTTGTTACCACAGAAACAACTGAAGCAGTTAGTTACCATCTTTAAGGGCTTGAAATACACAGCTGTTTGTGGGTTTTTTGAAAGTATTAGTAATCAGTCATTCTGGCAGGACTACTTACAGGATTATGTTGTACTCCTGCACAGTGTCCGCCAACCTGCTCACCTTTGCTGTGTAGGTTCTGGTTTGGGCAAGGGTCTAAAAGTGTTTAGCTTGATACATCAGCCCTCCAAGTGTGTATTACAAACAGAACCCCCCATCTTGAAACAATCTGGAGAAGGACAATATTGACTGAAACAATATGAACCTGGTTTGTGTCTGCAAATAATATTTACATGGATAAAATGTTCTTGCACTCAGACTGTGGGCACAATATATAAAAGGCTGGAGTAACTTTTTCTGCTGTCCAAATACATCTCCTAACAACAAAATCAGAGATGTTTAGACTTGACATTTGGTAACAATCGGTAGCAATGTGGAAGAAACGTGCATGTGATTTTTGGGTTTTTTTTTAACTTAAGCAATTTCTTTTGTTTTCACTGAACGATGTTCAGAAATAAAATGTACCAAATGTTTAGTGTCAGTGACTCAAAGAAAACCATCACTCTCTTCAAAAGAACGCCCAAACAGCAAACAATGCTAAATTGTGTTGCTCTTGTTGTTGCCCCCAGGACTGTTCGCAGCTGGGGTATGAACAGCAGTTGCCAGGAAAGGACAGGTTGCTGTTGCTGGATGAGTACAGCACACCAGGTGCTGCAGCCTCTGTTACAGAGGTGTCATTAAAAAAAAAAAAAAAAAAAAAAAAAGTTTCTTTGCATAGTGAAAACCTTTTGATGGGGTGGATTTCTTGATGTCACTTCACCAGAACCCTATAGATAAATAACAACAACTGCCAGCAGAAACAATGCATAATTTCAACAAGACTTCCTTTATCTTTTGAAGTTCCTGAAGAAGTACCTCTTCCCACTTTCCTTGCCCTTGCACCCAAGCTGTAGCCTTCTCTTTCATTTATCTCCATGTAGTGGCCCCTGTGCTTTGGCTCAGGGCTGGAGTCAAACTTGGTCTCCATGCATGTGGTGCCCACATCAGCGAGTGTGCCTACAAACACCTGTCAGATCACAGGGAGTGCGATGTGGCGGAGTGAAATTCCTGGTTTCTGGACCAAGGTGGCTTTGGTAGTCCTCTTGGAAGTGCCAAGGTGAGCCTGTGCTTACTCTGCAGTGTGGCAATGGGCTTCAGGGATGGAAAGCAACAGGGCGTTAGCCAGCGGCGTTACAAGGTGCCCCATTTCTCACTGCTGTGGCAGCTCACCGGGGTGTTTCAGGAATGCAGTGTTAAGATTTTTGACCCCAAATCCTACTATAAACACTTGAGCCCTCTTTAAACCTGGCAACTGTTTCCTATCAGGAGACTCGAGAAACAGAATCTCCTGTTGCTTTTTTAATGGAAACTGAAAGCTCTAGGCTGCGTAGCTCTCAGTCTGGAAAACACCATGGATGACTCCCCATAGTATGGGTCTGCTGCAGGTTAGAGCAGCTGCTTAAGGCAGAAGCTCTGGAAGGTGTGAATGTCTGCAAATTCCTCCATAGCATCCTGAGGTCAGGAGTGGCTTGCAGGAGAGAGCTTGCCTCACCAGGGGGTTCTGCACATGGATGTGTCTGTAGCTGCCTTGAGGTAGCGCACTTGCCCAAGCACATGGGCTCTGGCTGGTGGGTAAGTGCTAGAGCACTCCTCCTCTTGCCACCTCCCGTGGCTTTTGTTTTCCTCGAAAGTGGTGATAATTTCTTGTTCTACCTGGGAGGAGAGGAAATCTTTTGTTACAACCACATCAGAGAATGATCCTCAGACATGGTGAGCACCAAAGGCTCCTGATCAGCTGGGTCATTTCTTCACTTGAACTGAATTGTGAATAGTTCAGATATTTTTACTGGAGATACTGCAAACAGATAGGCATCTTTATAGATACATACTCCAGAAGGCATTTTTGGTTTGACGCTAAGGTTGGCAGCAGAGCAGAAAAAGCAGCACATCTCTGAATAAATATTTATACAGGGGACTCCCTATTTTCTAGATTTTTGCATTGTATTGACTGTATAAATGGCTGGAGAGTCATTAGCAGGGTCTTCTGAGATTACTTTTCCTTCCTGTAGTGTCTGGCAGAAGGTGAGGGTGTGGCAGGGCATTATGTGCTCTGGTTATTTTCTCCCGCTGCATTGAGTCTTTAAGGTCATTGCTAAATCTTGGCAGGCATCCTTTATTGGAGGCTCACTTTTCCCCTCCAATCTTACATGCTTTTCTGTTGTTGCTACTGTTCTATGTAAGTGATTCTAAGATTAATCTTGTTCAAAATGTAACCTGAACTGCCTTTCTTGGCAGACTTCAGTTAGTAACACAAGTTTCATGAGGGCTTAAAATCTTGAATACTGAATTCAATACTGTATATCACTAATCCAAAACATCTGAAGGAGTATTAGGCAGGCTGAAAAATAAACCTCTGGGCACTTATGTCAAGCATCTAGGTACGCAGAAGCTTGATGTGTATGTTAACTGTGAAATAACACATGAGAAGCTGTCAGTGAATGATCCTGTCATTCATTCTGTCTTATCTTGGCACATGGAAGTAAATATGAATTGAAGACCCTTGCCATGTAGGAGGAGAGGCCACAACTCAGTCATGACCTGGGGAAAACCAAAAATCTTTCAGGGAACACAAAAGGCCAGAGGTTTTTCTTCAGTTGACCACTTTCCTCCTCTTGTTCCTTGACAACAGGACTTCTGAATCACTGATGTTGCTTCCCAATCAAATAGCAGATGATTCCAGGGTTCCTGGGTAAATTCATCCCTTGCTGTTGCAGACCTGGCCATGGCTGCATGCTGAGCAGGACTTAGCACATTTGACTTCTCCCTTGTGCTGCCCTGAGGTTGGGGGCATCTGTTGAATCTCCCAACTCCTTCTGTCCCCCGGAGAGAGGTGGTGGGTGCAGGCACTCAGCAGGGCCCTCAGCCTGCCAAGGGGGTCTGCCTGCTGTGGTACTAGTTTGGCAGAGGTGGGAGAAGGGAGCTCTGAGACTGTCTACCCAGCCTGACTATCCAGTGTTTAACATAATGGCTCAAGTCACCAGTTGTCGTTGTCTGATTGCAGGGCTGCCTTCAGTGATGTATTATGCACTTAAAGATACGAGATCAGTTTTGGCCAGTGTATATCTGCTAGTCTATGCAGAGTTTTAAATTAAATGGAAGTGCCACTGCTCTTTTTCTTAAGAAATTATTTGCTTTTCTTCCCCATTGAGCTTCGCTGTATTCTCTTTCTGCTCTATCACTGATAATGCTGAGTGATAAAATGCTTCTTGCCTTTGAAGTCAGGTCCAATATCACTGATTTTCAAACGAGCTTGAACTCTTGCAGAAGAAGATAGGAAAACATTACGGCAACCATTAGTTTCTTTTTCCCTCCAATCTAGTATAATGTGTTGTCTTATGGCCTTTGAGAACCGTAACCGCAGCAGCAAGTAGTGATGGCTATATTGCATTAGGGTCTTCATTTCAGTAATCATATTCTGCTTCCAGATGCCTTACAAGCTTTACTTGTCACCAAGTAAATTAACATTCAACAGCATTACATCAAGATGCTGCAGAAAATTCCCTCTTCTCTTTCAGAGAGATGATCCAGCTTGTTGGGGACTTTGGAACAGGAGCTGGCTTCTTTCAAGTCCAACAGTAGCTCAGCCTGACTGTTACTGAGCAGGCTGCTGTGTAAAGGCTAATGAAGCTGTCTGCCTGGATTAGTTGGAGGGATCAGCAGGTGAAATTAAATTCAGTATATGCCAGCAGAAGAATGGGAATGTGGCTTAAGCGG